>NW_020955442.1:295575-430335 GCF_003031625.1 Empidonax traillii
CACCAGCTGGATGCAGCCCTATTCACCAGCACTCTCTGGGCCCGGCCCTCCAGCCAGTTCCTGACCCAGCACAGAGTGCCCCTGTCCAAGCCATGGGCTGCCAGCTTTTCCAGGAGTATATTATGGGAGATGGTATCAAAGGCTTTGCTGAAGTCCAGGTAGACACATGCACAGCCTTCCCCTCGTCCACCAGGCAGATCACCTGATCATAAAAGGTGACATTTGCCAACTTCCAATCAACTTCAGTAGTTTTAATCTGTGGGTATTGTTCAGACTAGGTTTATTTTTCCTTTCCAGAATTTCACTATTTGTGTATGTGTCATCTAATGTAAGGGTTGATGTAGTAATTGCTACCCTTCTGTGGAAATGCTCAGTAATCACTGCATAAACCTTGCATAACATCCAGAAAGCAGTTTAGAGTTGGCTCCAGACAGCCTTCATTTACATATCCAAACACATTTTTGTGAAGCTAAACTAAGTGTACGTTTTTCAGAGAAGTCATACACTCAAAATTACCTCAATCTCTTTTCCACAAAAAGGTTGCCCTTACAAGGGAGATGGAATTTACTACCAGACTGCCAGCTACTGTCAAGCAGAAGCCCTTCTGCCCAGAGAACACACAATAATACCATTCCCAAATCCAACCTAAAATCAACCTTGGACAAAATACTGTCCACGCTGCATAACTAGTTATATCTGCTTGGAAAACAAACAAACAAACAAACAAACCAAAAAAACAAACCCAAAATGCACAAACTAAACCCAGATGCAATACAAAAAGAAAACCAGAAAGAAAATGATTCAAGAATTATTTCCCTTTGGGTGAAGTTTGACTAGGGTCATGTGCCCATCTATCATCTCACTAGGTGTTTTGGTGATTGCAGCTATAATACAAAGCAAAAATTAAGCTAGACAGTAAGGTAGAAAAGAATTTCCAATGGCATAAAAGTATAAATTATTTCATTTTGCTAATCATTTAAAAAACATGATGATCTAAGTCATCTGAACAGAGCAAGCAGTATTAAGTATCAAACTCTGCATCACAATTAGAGAGTACTTCATCACACCAAATATATCCGGAGGAACTATTCACAAAGAGGATTTAATCAGCATTTGACAATAATAATGCCCACCAGATGGAATAATGTGAATAGCAATATATGCAAACACATGCATTTGTTTTTTCAGAGAAATAACCTTCTGAAAAAAAAAAAGTCAGTAAGAAAGTTACAATAAAGCAGCAGGGAAAAAAAGTTGTAAGAGCAGCATAAAAGTGGAATTTAATTAAAAGCTTCAAATGCAAATATTAGCCAAAGAATAAAAAAATAGATATATAAATAAAAAATAAGTAGACAATATTGAGTGTGACAGCATCAAAACAAAGAAAAAAACTCATAAAAGAGCAACAATGAAAATAGGAGAATGGAAAGAAAAAGCATACCATGCTCTCTGAAATTGAGATGAAAGAAGACAATTTAAAGATCATTTGTCATTCACTGTAGTCTTAAATTAACACAGGCTGAAGAAATGCTTTCTTAAGTAACCATTTAACATAACTTCTGAAAAAAAATTATAAAGCTAATCAAGGCCAAAAAAAATTGAAGAACAGGTTTCAAAAAGGTGTTGGTTCCAAAATGCATAATAATAAATCTACTTACTGCAGATTTGTATTTCTGAAGGTCAAATAAATAAAAAACCTAGGAGTATAAACATTGGGACTAAATCAACACTGAAAGCAGCTGCGTTCTCTGCTTGGCACTCAAGTTGACACCTAATCTTGAAAACTTCTAAACACTCTGTGCACTTCAGTCTCTGATCGAAGTCCTGGAACGGTAACTGCGTGCCCAGAAGTGTCTCAGGTCTGTACTAACAGCTCCCATGCTGGTACATCATTCATGACACAGCTTGAATGAGATTCAGAGGCTGGGATTTTCACTACTTCAGTTTGCTGAAGCAATAGTGTGGTTGCTGTCTCCGAGTAAGCTAACATGACCACAACTCTTCAAATGCAAATGTAGCTCTCTGCCTGACTTGAGGAATTTATATTGAATTTTGTGTTAAGCAGGCCTCAGATAAAATTCAGAAACTGACCTGGAAGCAAGGACAGGATGACCATACACTCCCAGCTGAACTACAAGAGTGGAATTTATCTCCTGATGCAAGTGTCTAGGTTTCCTTTGTAGTGAAGAAGGGGCTAAGCAGCACTGCCAGAGGGTTACAGACAGCAACTAACTCATCCTACAGCAGAGAGGTTGGTCAAATCACTGATGACTACCTGACTCCACTGACTGCGGCAGAATTTTGAGACCAGTCTAAAATTAACACCCTCTTGCTGGCACCTAAAGTCCTACTGTAGATTAATTGCTCCTGAATTCACTCACTCACACCCAGTAAGAGGACAACTTCCTTGTTGTACACTGGTAGATACAACTGAAGGGAAGAAGTTCCTTATCCAAGCCTTGCATGGCAACAAGTACACATCACTATACGATAAGAAATAAAGTTATGAACCTTTTCAACTGAGAAATGCACCAGTGCCAAAGTTTTCCCCGTCCCAAAAAAGTATTCCCACTACTTTATTAAGAAAAATGCATCAAGTGCTTTCAAATTTTCTCCCAAAGAAAGTCTTTTTTTGCACCCATATAAAAATACTAACTTTTCATGTTTTCAGCTCTGTCTCAAAAGATTTACATAAATATTTAAGTAAAAAATCATGCATCATATTCTCAAGAGCAGAGAGGTCAGCACATGACAGATAGGTAACTCAGTCATTCACCAGGTCACCATTTCCTTCCATCTAATATTAATATACTTGGATGTGCTTTCCTTTAGGTAAGGTATTGCTGCTTTTGCAACTTATTGAAATGTACCGTATTTCAATGAAGGGCAAAGAAAATTGCCAGGTTGCAACATGTAACATACTAATAAAAGTATTTCAGGAATGAAGGCAAAACCAAAATCCTTGGCATCCTGTTCTTGAATTCGTTGACAGAGCAGATGAGTAGTGCACTGTACTTGTCCAACATGAACAAATATAAAGGTTATGTGATTGGGAAAGTGGCATCTGTACCTGAATCAGCTCTCACTTTGATCTGCAAAATGAAATCCCAAGAGGCATGCCCAAATTTGGTTCTGAAAGGAGCTTAAAAAAGAGTATGGACAGTACCCCTGTGCAAAAACAGTTCTGCGAGTAGCTGTTTCACAGACTTCTACACAGACTTCTACACAGACTTCCCATGAAAACCATAAAGTGGTTTCATGGTTATTTCTAAGGTAAAGAAGACAACAACACAAAGTTTAATTGATTATGTCTGTACAGGGCTCTCATAGGTCAGAACAGAGAGAAACCTTGCCTTTTTGGAGAAGCTATACAGATGAAGATGACAGAGCTGACAGATAAGAGTTTTATATATTTATCTATTTTTATCTCCTTATATAATATGTTTATATCAATATTTGGGGCGGGGGGGTGTGTCTGTCTAAAGTAAAAATAGCTCTTCTGTCTTGGTTGGAAACCTTTCAGTAACAAATGCTGCCAGAAGCTCCAGTATGAACCACTCATGATTGGTTCATAGCAACAATATGTACTGCATGCACTACAGGAGAAACACTTTTTCTAGGTGGAGTAGCACTGGAAAAGTAATCCAAATTGGTATATATAAGTTATCTGTCACCAGTCAACTGTAGAAAGAAGTTGCTTGAAAGGTGAGAGAGATAATTGCTTGAAGGATAAGAAACCAGAGAGTCCACTGCGACCACAAACCAGTATTTAAAAATGGCTGACTGAAAAGAAAACACCTTAGAAAGAATTCCCAGATCATTAGTAAAAGTCCATGTCCTTTTACAGAACAGTTTGACAAGATGCTGGGAGGAAGGAAAACAAACAGGAACTGACACAGAGTTCGAGAGCTTCAGCATACTACAATATTAGCCTGAGATAATTTAGTCCACAAATAATTTCCACTTTTGGAGATTCCCAGAACCTTTACCTACACCTGCTAACATGGAGAAAAGTAAAAGCATGCTCTACCAAGCAATCAGTGTTCTATAGAAAGTGACAGTCACTTTCAGAATGTTCATGGCACAGAATGGCGATGTATTTTGTGGCTCAGATGTGAAGCTTCTGTTCCAACATTTGCTATTAATGGATAAATTCATTTGCCTTCTTACAGAGAACATTGCTACATTTGCCATTGTATGCACTGCCCTTAATAAATCCTAGAAAGAGAAGAATAACACAGACAGTAAATGAAAAGGCAGAAGACTTTTTTTAGCCTTTCTCAATCTAACTTTGTTATAGAAACAGGATGATTGATATCTCCAAACCAGAATATTGTAGAGAATACAAAATAAATAAAATCTAGTTCTTTATCCTGATATTACAAACATGGAATATGATGTGTATGATATTTGCCTTGGCACAAAAGAGAGTGAATTTACGGGAGGGTCTGCCTAGGCTTAAGGGCCATTGCCAAAACAGAAGAATAGAATGTAGTGCTTGGCTTGCCAAATCAAAGTCCAGTCCTCTCACCTATAAACAAAGTTTTTCATAACTTTCTAGTACATGTTTTTCAATGATGGCTGAAATGTAGCTACTTACGAACACAAATGGACATGCAGTAAGTTCCTCCCTCCTCATTACAGGTGATCACTCTCTGTTCTGGATCAGCGCTAGAAAATTACTCCAGCACAAGAAAAGAAAAACAGAAAGAAGTGTATTTCAGGAAAAATAAGGAGTTATTTGTTAGAAAACAAAGCAGCAAACCCTACCCTACCAACAGTTAGAATTAGTCATAGAATGCACTACTTAACATTTTTTAAATCAGTTACTGAACCGCAATTCTGAAAGGTAGAATAAGTTAAATATAATAACATTATTAAAATGCAACAAAAATTTTTAAGTAATGTTATTCCTTTGTACTATGCACTTATTAGCTAGTAATGTCACACTATGCAGTTTTGCACAACCACACAACGAAAAATGCTCCAACACAAACATTTACTGGAACAGATGAACTTGGAGGAATGTTAACTTTGATTTTCATGGGAATAAATGCACAGTATAAATCTATCTTTTCCAAGTAGTAATAAACTTTATCACTACACAAAACTGCT
This sequence comes from Empidonax traillii, assembly GCF_003031625.1. Lineage (NCBI taxonomy): Eukaryota > Metazoa > Chordata > Aves > Passeriformes > Tyrannidae > Empidonax > Empidonax traillii. The sequence goes on from NW_020955442.1 coordinate 300,691, forward strand.
GTATAAAAAATGATGAACCAGTATATTTTTAGATTTGAAACACTTCATTGTGAACCATAATTACTGATCAGCTTTACAAGCAATGAAATGTCACATTCAGTGGCCCTCATAGAATCAGTTGGATAAGTAATAGATATTCATATTTTCATGTTGGGCTAAAATAAATGCAAAATATCGCATGACAATAGAAGTTGATCCTACCTTACAGTCTTAATTTATTAATTTCTTGGAAATCCCAAGAAAGACTTCCTAGAACATCCAAATAGCTTGCAAAGCACTATCATGTGCTCCTAAACTGAACAAATTCAAGTTTAGCCACTTCTTTTGGAATTCTGTATGGTACAAGAAGGAGCTTATTTTTCTCATTTTGGCAAAACTCTTTTTAGAAAGTTCAATGAAACACAGACAACAGTTGGTGAAATGAATCCATAAATAAAGACATAAACTACAAAGAGTTTTTTTTATTTTTAATGATGGAAAGACATTTAACAAATGCTCTTGCAAATTAATGAACAATTTTAAAAATAAAGATATTCCTCTCTGATCACACAATAGCAGTTCAACTATCTTTGTTTGCTGTGTTTAAAGCTAGCTGTATCTGAGCAAACTTACTGGCTGTACAGCTTTATCCATACTATGCAATTTCTAAAACAAACAAAGAGTTTTATTTCATTCCATGAATAAACACATTAAGTTAAGAAGAGAAGTCACAATAATCAACCATGAGGAAGAACTGTAAAACAATTATCCTCCTACTTTGCAGCTGAACCTTTAAATCAAATGCTGCACCACTGAGAAGAGAACAGACCACTCTTGGGAAACAAGACACTACCTTTATACATACAATGATATTATCAAGCTTAGCAAAGATGCCTACATCAAAGTGAAAAATGGGGTGGGGGGTGGTGGGAGTAGAAAGCAGCAATTTCCAGCTATTGTAAAGATTCAGGTTCTACAGCCAGCATCATATTGACCTATGCTGTCAGCAGCCCTTGCAGTCCCTTGCTAGAGCTCCAGGACGAAATCCTTAGTCACAGTTGCATAATAGCAGTCTCCAAAAAGCTGCTCTAAAGTACTTAACAGTACATCAGACTCCTAGAGCATGGGAACACTGAGCAGCTGCATACAGAGGGTGGCCCAGTCTAGGGTCATAACCAAGGACTGGGAAGTAATTTCTGCTGAGCAGCTCATATCCATTAGTTGGGCACTGCAAAGACAACACAGGTTAGCTGCAGGCAACTGGTAAATCCCCATGCTCTCACCCAACCTCAACTGAAGAAACAGGGATTAGTTTGGATGCAGAGGGTATTAAAAAGGGCTGACAGGCTGCAAGCTACTCCTGTACTCTAGCCATAGCTACCTGCAGGACCCAGAGATCACACAGGAATGGTGGGAGGGCTTTGCAGCTTACCAGTGAGGGAGAAACAGCTAGGAGAAGCAACAGTAGCACAGACAGGGTCCCATGGCACAGCCCCACAGCAGGCAAGCAGAGCAAGGTGTGCGAGAACAGCACGCTTCACCAGCAGACACCAGACAAGAGCAAGAGAGCAAATCAGGTCTCATGTCAGGATGGGAAATCGAAGCAACAAATTTGGACTAGCAAAACACAGAATTCTACACAGACACAAACACCTGCAACACAGCTCAGGCACAGATCAAGAGCGCCAGGCTGAGCTGAAATGAGGCTCCCCATCCCATGAACACAGGGTGTGTGGAAAAAACCCAGGTGAAGCTGGTCAGGGACATGAAAGCCTATTAGTGCCCTTGGGGCCTTGACACATACCACAGGTGTAAAGAGAAACAAGCAAATGTAACCTGAAACTCTCTACATTCCACACAACATTAGTGTTTCTGGACTGTGGTTCAGTCATCCTTTTGCTTGGCTATAAGATTGTGATGATGTTACCCTCTCCCCTCAGCTTTTAAAGACTTTTCTGATTTATAGATTCTGCTATATAGATTCTTGTGCAACTTCTGCTCCACCATTCCATATGGCACAGATATACAATCTGGACTGAGTTCATGAAGAACTGAGAAAAAATATCTGAGTTGGTTCTCAAAATGAACAGACTAGGTTTCTTCAGATACATGCTTAGACTGCAAACTGTACAGTGCTAAGATAGTCTCTTGATTGATATGCATGGTTTTTTTGATGGAAAAAGGTACAGTGTATCTACAGAACAAAGAGATACAACATAGCATTATGATGACAGTCGTAGATCATAAATAAATCAAAAATAAATAAATAAATTACGCTGTTGGGCAAAACAGCCACAATGCACATTGAAAAGTTTTCAAAAGTGTCCTGCCACCATTAAGCCACTGATTAAATAACCATTCAAAAAACTGCAGAGTCCTAGATTTTATTTACATACCAGAATTTACAGATGACTTTCATAAAATCAATATTTTTATTCACTGTTCCCTCTATCCTTCTTTCCTCTGCCCCCAAAATTTATATAGATATGAATGTCTGTTCAAAGGTAAGATGAACCTCTGTGGTTTCTAAAGACCTAAGCACTAAACTATTGCATCATACTTAAGGGCACAGAATGTTGAGCAATTATTATGGTAGTGGTGGATACCTTTGAAATAAGTGAAATTTGTATTGTAAGAACATGTTTTAAACTGATATATGTTTACTCAGCCAATTTTTCTCCCAATCCAAACTTTACTTAAATATTTTATAATGTGTACCCAAACCAAACCTCACTTAAATGTTTTAAATCTATATTAAGATAATAACTAAATGTTATAAATCCTAAGGCTCTCATCCAAACAGATATCCCCCTTCTTTCAAAAGAGGTTTATTATAAAAAAATAAATTCTGTGATACTTTGTATGATTGACAGCTAATTATGAGAGTAATTCAGTTGATTTCTAATTCATTACAATGTGAAAATACTGTGAAAAAGTAGTCTTAGAGATGAGGAGGGTCATACAATATAACATAAAAAATAGTTATATTTCTATGGTAATTCAGTGTTTACAGGAGAGAGAGGGCTCCCATATGCCAGTATTTTCCTTCTCAATTTTAATCTTCCTTATTGATTTCTCCTATTTAAAACAGACAGAAGCATACCAGATTTTAAACTGATAATCTGAGATGTGTTGGGCTAGTTCCTAACTCAGCCATGTCAGTGTTGTGGTTTAACCCCTGTCAGCAACCAAGCCCTATACAGCTGCTCACTCATTCCCCCATCAGTAGGACTGGGGAGAGAATTGGAAGGGTAAAACCTGGAAAACCTGTGTGTTGAGATAAAGACAGTTTAATAGGAAAAGCAAAAGCTGCACGCACAAGCAAAGAAAAACAAGGAATCAATTCACTTCTTCCCCTGGGCAGGCAGGTGTTCGTCCGCTTCCAGGACAGTAGGGCCCCATCCCGCTTAATGGTTACTTGGGAAGACAAATAACATCACTCCAAAAGTCCCCCTCTTCCCCTTACTTCCCCCCCACACTTTATATACTGAGCATAATGACATATGGTTTGGAATATCCCTTTGCCAGCTGGGGTCACCTATTCTGGTTGTGCCTCCTCCCAGCTTCCGATGCATCTCCAGCCTCCTTGCCAGCGTGGCAGTACAAGAAACAGGAAAGACCTTGTCTCTGTGTGAGCCCTGCTCAGCAATAGGAAAAACATCTCTATATTGTCAACCCTGTGCCCAGCACAAATCCAAAACACAGCCCCATACCAGCCACTGTGATGAAAATTAACTCTATCCCAGCTGAAACCAGAAGAGTCATTCACTAAAAGTATAGCAAATATTTCAGAGGGAATCCCAAATCATTCAGGATGGGTCAAACTTGATTAGTGTTGTATCCTGAACTTTAAGAATGTTGATGCAGGCATATTGAGCCACAGGTCTATGCTGAATCTGAAATTAAGGTATCAAGTTCCAGGGAAAGCCCCTTGGCAAAGACAGAATGGGTCAGAATACTGTGACCATGTTTTCAAGAGAACAGCATGCTGTGCTTGCCCGGTCAGCAGAGCAAAGCCAAGGCCCCAACTGTTCTTTCCCCTTTGTGCTGACTATTGGAAAGGTTGTAATTAAGTCTAAGCTTTGAAAAGTGTGAAATGAAGTAAAAGCTGCCTACATTCTCCTTTCCCTGTGATTTCCACAAGGAAGAGCTCTGTTTCAGTCTCACATGCCATGATAAAAATATGGTTAAAAAAAAATAAGAAGAAACTATTCTTCTATACAGTTATGTCAGCACAAATATGGTAGAACTAGGGAGTTGGTTTGCAGTTCCATATGTAGTCAAGCTGTAGAATAAAAGTGTTTCCAAAACCAAATACTTCATGCATCAATGACTGAGGAAGATTTTGCCAAGATTAAAAATATTGCAGATAACATGCAAATTTTCATTAAAATGACTGGAAAATATAGTTTTATAATCAGCCTATAACACAAGAAAGGCTGAAAGGGTACTTATGTGACCTTTGCATTGTTTCCTCTCAGGAGACCTGAAAAGATCTCATGTAAGGTTTATGAGCACCAAAGCAAATCTGTCAAGGTCAAAGGTATAAACATTTTACAAGTCTTCTGGACTTTTCTTGTCAGCTTCCCCTCTCCTGTCCTTTCTCAGATCTCATCTTAATTCCTCTGCAGCTTCAGACTATCTGTTCTGGGATACATGGGTCACCCGAGCAGAAGACTCTCATAGTTGGTAACATGACACTGCCTTCAGCTGCCAGACGGAGGAGTGTCATATGAGAGGCAGATGGACACAACTGGCTGTGTTGTGCCTCTGCAGGCACAGTGTTGCCTGAAGAGTACAAAGCAGCAAGTCCCAATTTGTATTCACAATATCTATATCCTGATTTTTCACCAGCCAAATTCGCTTAGCTTTAATAGAACAACAGAAAAAGAACTTCAGTAAATTGCTTAGTCCATTCCTCTGCCATAAAAAACAAACAAACAAGCAAACAGAAAACCAAACCAAAGCATCAAAAAAACAGAGGACAATTTGACCAGCCCATTTTTAAAGATTCACAGTGACAGGTAGCTCCACAGCCTCACTAGACAATCTCTTCCATGTCTTCAGCGTCCTAATCACTAAAGAAAAATTACTAACATCTAATCTGAGTTTTCCTTACTGAAATTTAGGCCTACTGCTACTTTTCTCAGTCATAGTAAACAGTTTATTCCCTTCTTCATTATTAATGACGAAAAAAGAGTTATGAGTTCGTTACTCATGACAGGAAACTACTGGCATATGGCACCAGAAAGGAGAAAGGTTTAATAAAGGGTAAGGAAAAAAAAAATTAGCTAAGATAATCGCCCAATTTTAGTTGAGATTTTGTTAATAGCACAGGACTTCAGCATAAAAGAGAGAAGTTCAGCTAAATTAAATATTGTCAAGCTGTTCAGTTTGGACAAATTTCAGGTAAAAATACTTAAAATCCTGGCTGAAGTACAACAATTCAATTACTATCTCTAGGACCTCATGGAAAAAACAAAATAGCTAGAGAAAAAAAATATAGACCATATCTTTACAAAGGGTAGAAGTAAAAATCTGTGGAATTTTCATTAAAGATCAATCTCTAGAGAAGCATTAGAATAAAAAATACTGTAAGTGTAAAGATAGCACAAAAAATTAAATGATAGCCAAGACAGGTTCCTCATGAATAAGTCACACCAAACCAAAGTAATTTTCATCTTTGGCAGAATTACATGCCCTGTAAATAATGGAAAGATAGTAGAATTTGTAAATTATAAAGATTTTGTCATGATATCGTGTTGTATTTTTGCAAGGATGCAAGGCACCAAAGGTCAAAAGCTACAAAAGATGTAAAACTAATAGTCATAGTATTGCTATGGAGTTAACAGGCCTCCACATTAGTCTGCTCAGTACTGCTGGAGATTTTCATTAATCATCTGGATAATGCAGCAGAACATCTATTGTTACTAAATTCAAAGACGTCAGCAAGCTGGGTTGTATGAATGAATGGACTCAGAAGGATCTTCAGATATCACTATGTAGAAGTGATTAATATGCAGTGGTACAGTGCAATTCCTGGGATGGTAATTCTTAGTATAAGCAGCCTTATTATGCTAATCTTAGAAGTATTTAAAGTGTTACAACACTCTAAGTGGAAACTGAAATATTAAAAGTCATGTTAGTTTCTGTTTTACACACACTGGGCTAGAAAGAGAAAACTATTACAATACAAAAATACCCAAGATTTTAAAGAATCACAGAATATGCAGAGTTGGAAGGGACCCACAAGCATCATCAAGTTAACATTTAGGATCATTTTGTGTTACATTTCAGACTGTTTCCAAAGTCAGTGTGTAAAGTGGTCTATTTGACAACAGTGAGGGTAAAACAGAAATACAAGGTCACAGGAAGCATTTAGAAGTGAATCTATGTCAGACTTAAAGATAGAACATGTTCTCATTTACCTTTAGAATTCTATTGAGCAGAAAACTAGCTGTCTAGAGCACCTTTATAGACAATAAGCAGAAGTAGGTACATCACAGAACAGTTTATCTCATCCTAGGATACACACACGACCATGAGTCATACCCTACTGCTGCACTGTTCTCTCCATGAACTGTAAGAGAGACTGCACAACTAGCTCTACACAGGCATCTTAAATTAGAGAGGCATAGTCTTGTCCTCAGTATTTAGGCACATATTTTGAAGCATCCCTGCTGTTAGAAGAGCATCAGAATGGTGCCACAGTTCTGGGGTTTTTTAATCTACACTACTGTAAAACAAATGAAGACCTCAGGTTGCCATTTTTAAATTACTATTACCAGTTTGGCAAAAGCTGATAGAAGAAGGTCATGCAAAGTCATAAACAGGCCTTAAAAACTCTGAGCTCATTTTTTTCTGAAGCAAGCAGCTGGTGTCCTGCCTTCTGAGCTTCCTATGATTCCTATAACTACAAAGACACTGATTTCTGTGCTACTTCTGAATGAAGTTCCTTATTTGTTCCCTTTTTGCCACAGCTCACTATTTCTATCAGGGGGTTTGGAAGGAGGCAGCATTCCTGTAGCTCTCTGGGGGGAAGGTGTTTTTAAGACTGTTTTATTTCTCACTCTTTGGCTCTTATCCTGTTAGTAATAAATTTAAGTACCAACCCCACTTTGAGTCTATTTTGCCAGGGAAAGTAATCAGTAACTGACCTCTCCCAGCTGTTATCTCTACTCATGAATCCCTAGCTGTTGTGGTGTCTTTTTTTTCTCTTCTCTGTCCAGTTGCAGAGGGAGAATGAGAGACTGGCTTTAGTGGATACCTGGCATCTGGCCAGGGTCAACCCACTGCACCAATAAAATACTCCTGTCTGGTACGTGATAAAAGACAACACTCCAGATTTCAGGGGTAATTGTGTACATATCCCTTTATTCCACAGAGCAACTACTTCCAATTCTCACTGAGTCTGAGACCTCAAAAATCCACAACAGCAATTTCAGAGAAAATTAAACATACCATATCATCCTTTCTCTTATTTCTTTTGTGTGCTGAAGAACTGATGACAACTGTGGCTGTGTAACACACAAAACATTACCTTTGATATCAAGGATCATTGACACCTGAGGGAAATATACTTATGCAAATGAAGCTTCACAACCTTTTGCTTCATTTTAAAGGTAAACTGACTGATTTTGCGGAGGATCGTAAACTTTACCTTGCAGACCATACATACAACAACATACTATGTTATATGATGGCAAGTAGAATACACTGGAGTAACCCTGGAAACATCCAGGAGTGAGTTTCTGAGAATAAGGAGATGGGGCTGTGTAATACTGGGGTCATAGTTCCTGCTCTGACTGCTGTATATTTCTTCTCTAGTAGTAGAGGTTTTGACCCTGATGGGAGACTTTACTTTTACACTTCTTCTGTTTGATTTAATTTTTTACCTCATTTTTCTAACAACATATATTATTTATGAATGTTTCAGCCTTAGATTTATTTTTTTCCTCACAGTGGTCCATTCTTCTGAGAGGCATGAACTTCTGAAAATCAGATAAAACCCCAATATCAATATTTTCTGCACTCAGGGAAAGAAAAATCTAGTTATGTCACCAGATACTGCTAATGTACTCTCTGTGTCAGCAGAATACATGAGGAAAGGGATGATTCTGAGTGCCTGAGGAGAAAATGGTCCCAAAGGATGAATAAATGGTTCCTTCCCCTCTTTTCCAAAGATAAGTACAGAGACAGATGTTTCCAACTCATGTTCTCTGGAAAACGTAGGTACTGTACTGCTAATTTGCCAAGATATTATTGCTCATGTCCTTGGCACAGTGGCAGAAATAAAAAAACCCACCTGCTGTGAGTTAAATATTTGGTTTTTCATGCCATGCTGATAATATTCTACAAAAAAACCCTGAAGGACAACATACTTTCCTTCTTGAAGAATTGGTTTAATTTTTAAATCCTCACCAATCATTCTGCTGCTTTCTTATCTTACAGTAATTATCACACCTAGTTTTCGAAGACGACACTAGAGGAACTTGAAGTAATCCCGAAGTTGCTCAGCACACAAAATTCAGTCTTTCCAAATAATAAGTAAGAAAGATTCCAGAATTCCCAGGAAAATGGAGGTCACATAACAGTTCTCCAGATACAAATCAAATAGAGAAGAAAAAATTTGCCCATATATACAGTCAAAAGACTGTTTGTCATTAATATCACCTTTTTCAAAGCACAAAATGGAAAATCAAAAGTAAATTTCTGTGCCTAATGGCCAATATCTAGGGAAATACGTTATTCTGCAGGTGCCCAATTCTTTTTCATTAAGCATTCCATACCAAACTAGCCACCTGAAGTACCTAGACCTTTTGCTATCTACTATGGAATTTACTGTTTTCCTAAAAGTGTTCTGCTTTTAGACTGAGTAGGTAAAACAAAAGTAGAAAAAAGTTATTTCATATAAATATTGGAATGATTATACTATGCCAGTATCATTTAATTAACATATGTACTTTCAATTATAATGATTTAGCTTTATTTGGGTCCACCTTTGCACATATCCATACATAAGTAATTTGTTTTTAAGTACATCTCATAGAGCTAGTAGAACTCAATACAAGTGAAGCTATCTACCTGCTCTAATACACAACTAGTGGTCTGGGAATGGGGAAAAAATAACATTATTTGCCTCTGAAGTTTTCACATTCAGTAATTTTCTTCATCAGAAAATTAGGAGCTTTGAGAGTACTAGAAGTGCAAAAATCAAAGATATTGTCACACGGAGATTCCATCTCTTTGACACTATTACAACTTCCCTTTGTAATACAGACATTTGTACTTCCACAGCAAAGTCACTTCATGATGGGAGGGGGAGAGAAGTATTCTCTCATAACTTTAAAGATCCAGATGGACTTTTAGAACTTATAACGTGCAATGGAATTCCTAAACTGACAAACTTTTTCTGCTTTACTCCTTGCTAAGTTAGACAGTGTAATACAAAGTAAACATATTAATTAGCCTTTCAGTAAAAGTGCTTTAGGGTGATTCTTTAAGAAAGAAAATCAACAAGTTCAACAAAAGATAGGTACTAAAACTTAAGTGCAGTCACATCCTCCACCCCCCTGGCAGATGTCTAACCTCAAATTTGTTTAAAGCTGAAACGCTTAGAAATTTTTGAAAAAGAATTTCAGCCTCATTCAAAACAAAGTGAGGACAGTTAGATAGTTTACCCAAACATTTACACCAAGATATTTAAGAGAACTTGAAGCACCTGTTACATTAGGTACTAGAAGAATAAACTTCATCTAGACATAATATAGGAATACAGATCTGTATGTAACCTCAGCTCAGGATAGTTCAGCTTAAACTTGACAAGGTTCAATAACCTAGCTCAGAAACTGGTCTGTGATTAGGCAGTGGCAGAGTTTCAGGCCTAAGCCTGCAAGAGGGAGCATTTGGCTCAGTAGCCGAACAAAATAAAGTACAAACTTTATTTGTAATTCAATCTTCATCTTTCAGGGAACAAAAACCCAAAAATAAAAACAAAGGCAAACAAAACAAACAGAAAAACAAAAAAGTATCTTGTATTCTTTAAGGAAAAAAAACTGTAAAAAGGAAAGAAACAAAAGATTACTAGGATAACACTGACAAAAAAAAGAGTTATCATTTAAATCAGTCAGTTGAAGTACTGCTAACAAATGCACAGGATATAGTGACTGCAGTTGTTCTGACCAGGTTCAAAATGCAAATCTCCTCCAACACCAGCAGAACACATTCTGTGTAACACTCAGTTTCAGGAGCGTTTCTCTGAATACATTTTGCACAGGAAAGGAAAGTAGCAATTTCCAGGACACTACCAACAGCATTACTGACATTTTCTTTCCTTCCTTTAAGCTTTCACTGCCTTGTCAGTTCACTAGGTTTTTAGCTTCACATCTCTAGCTAGTGATGCTTCGACATGCTGCTGTTGAAATAATTCAAATCTAAGCATGGAGAAAACTTAAAGCCTATTTCAGGAGTACACCAATAAATATGCTGATTTAAGAAAGATAAATTGTATCCTTTGCTTTGTTATATTGGATTTCTGGATCTAAAGAATAAAATAAAGGAATAAAAAGGGACTGATTTTAAAACACAACACTCTCTGACTTATGACAAAGCATCTCTTCTCTGCTGCTCAAATCTTGGGTACAGGGAGAAACTCACAGCGAAGATTCCCTGTGATTTTTCAAGCTCACTGTTGCCAGCAACAATTTTTCCAGCTCTGAACTTACTGTTAAATTAGTCACATAGGCAATGCAATTAACATGACCTACGTGAAGTGACATCAGTTGCAAGCCAGGGGCTGCAAGCCCTGCACACCTCTTCTGCATCAAGGAAGAATGCTTGTGATGCAAAGTGTTAATGTTTCTTCTTCTCTCCTGAACGCCAGCATGGTGAAAAGCATAGTCAAGCTCTGGGAGTTGAAATGAGTCATACAGTGCCTGCTGCTTCTGCCTTTGTTACAATAAGATAAAGGTCAGCAATATTAAGAAGGTTTAATTTACGCCATAAACTGACACAAACATATTCTATTGTCACCCACTTCTTTTGCTTTTCTTGGTTATGATAACACCTATATCATTAGAGTATAAATCCTCACCTCAGTCTTGATGTGAAAACAAACAGGGAACTGACTCCCAGAAAAGTCTAGAAGAATTAAAAGTCTTAAAGATGATTTTTTAATATCATCTTACCTCAAACAAAGTTGGCACTGGATATCAGAAAAAATATCAAGGGGAAAAAAAAATCAAATGTAGCATAAAATATTGTCAAAAACAGTTGATCATCAAATATATTGAACTATTAATTAAGGGAAACTTCAGTCTTTCCAAAGCTTTTTCATGCATCTATGTGATATATTTATTGTTAATAATGAGTCAGCATCTAATGTACATCTGCGTACATTTAATAGTCTAAGTGAGAAAATGATTACTTATGTCTGCCTCAGAAAGCTGAATCAAGAATCTTCTTTCTGTGCATGATCAGCAACATCTTCGTTGATGGGCAAGAAGTCCCAAGTCACAGATAAATGCTATATCTGTCTGTGTGGTTATTTGCCTCTACAAGATGAGACTGAGGGATCTTCTATAGTGCTCTAGACACCCTCAGAAAATAGACCTTTGAACAAGTGTTGTTCATCTAACAGAAGAGTATAAACCAACAATTCCTGTACGTGCTTAGAGAGAAGTCCAAAGCTCAAGGAACTTGACTAGAATCTTGAGGGCAGGACCAGGACAGAGTGTCCATATGAAAATGACAGCAGCACTGCAACTAAAGCTTTGTAAAGAGTGCCAATTTCCTGTTTCCAATAGTGGATTTCTCTCTCAAAAAGGCCAAAAAATGAAAAGAAAAAAAAAAAAAAAAAAGAGAAAGGCAGAATTCATCTTGATGGTGAAACTTCAGGATGTTCTAGTGCTGGGTGAAGGTCAAACACTCTTTACAATAAACAGCATCACACCAGTCCCAGGCAATGATCTAAATATTGCCAAGGAGAATCTATGTCAAATAACCAGGGGTAGAGTGTGAAATAGAAGGGGCTTCTCAGATGACAGAGAACCTGGAACAAAAGTGTCTTGGATGGTCTGAAATCCTGCTGTGTGAAACAGAACAATGTAACCTCAGCAAGGGCCAGTGAGAGACAGACCAGGAGTGGGTCCAGCCAGTGCTGGTGGAACAGCCTTGGCCAGGCTCGCTCTTGGCAGCAACAGAAACACAAAGAGGAATGGGATTTTCCCCAGGTAGGGTAATTTTTGCCTCAGCCTGAAGCCACAGAATGTGGGGCAGCACAAAATCAAACTCTCAATTTTACAATCTCCTGAACATCCCAGAAAGGATGAAAGGTCTCAGAGTCACCAGATAGTTTTAGAAATTTATCTTTAGTGACACGAAACTACTTATTAAGTATGCTTTAATCACCCTTATCCTAGATATGAAATGGAGATGCAACAAGTGGGATGGTACCCTTTGCTGGCTGCCTAAATTTGCACCCCTGTTCTTAGTGCTTACAAGTCTTCCCAGCTGACACCATCTGCAAGCAGGCCCAATATTTTTTACATTGATACAACATTGTATTGTTCATATATCAAATAGAAATTCAGCTTTATGTAACAATCACACATGCTATGTTAATAAAGTTGGGAGATACCATACTCCATACTTTTTTCTAAATTACTTCCCTGCTGCCCACTCCCTGTTTGTTTTGATCAGTTTGGGAAATTCATGCAATCGCTGCCACTAAATGAAGAACACTGTCTGAGTATAATGTTCTAGTGGACAGAAACCCACCTAGCTCTCCATTCTTGCTAACTAGCCTGCCAGCACCTTATTATCTTCCAGCTTGATAAATCAGGGGAAAAAAAGGGTCAGTGAAGACCCCATCTCTACATAAACTTACCATGATTTTAAGACCCTTCTGTGAAGCCAAAGCAGAGTACAGCATGGATGCTTATTTGGTTCCCAAGTAGCATATTCTCATAGAAACACAGAAAATAAAGGCTTGAAGAATCTCATCCAAAACTTACTTGAAGCGGGTCTCACTAGATGAGGCTGCTCAGGCTGTGACCCATCAAGCCGTGAAAATTATGGAAATTCTACAGTCTTCCAGTCAACCTGTTCCTGTATATAATAACACTCATGGTAAAAACTTATATTCATATCTAATTAGAGTTTCCCATTTTTCAACTTTTGTCCTTTACATATCATCCTACCACTAGGCACTACTAAAATGATGCTGGCTCTCTGTATCTTCCAATCAGTCAGTTGAAGAGAGCAGTAAGATCTCTCCCAAACTTTCCCTTACCCAGTCATTTTCTCCTATGGCATGTGCTCCACTTCCTTGGCCATCTTGATATTCTTTCAATTGACTCATTCCCATATGGCAGTGTCTTGTGTTGGGAAAACTAAAACAGGACACTCTACTCCAGATACAGTTTCACGAGCGTCACAGAGGGAAAAGATCACTTCCCTGGAGCTGTTTGCCTTATTTGTGCTAATACAACAACCCAGGCAGTGATTGGTCTTTGATGCTTTAATTGATTCGCGTTTTTATTTTAAGTCATTATTTTTCTATTGTAAATAGATTCTAATTCTATTTTGAAATCTGTAGTTCACTGAAATTTAAAATAAGACAGTGAAAACAGAAATAATGTTGTGAAAGGGGTTGTCAGTGTTTTAAATACAACCACAAGGAACTGGTTCAATTTCTGCATGTACTTACACCTGAGTCTTTGTTTATAACCGGGAGTTGTGCTAATTTAACCAGCATGATATTTCCTCCTACTCTGTGGACACAAGTCAGCTTAAGAGCCTTTCAGCAATTAAACTGAAGACATTTTCATATCACTGTCAATAGAATGACCCATACTTACATTAGGGAAAATGAGAGTCAAGTTCTAAGAGTGTCAAAGAGAAATTAAGTTGACAGTAATAAAAGTGGTAAGTACTGGTAGCCATCCCCAACCACCCCAGACCCATACCATAAGCCCTGTCATGACATTGCTAAGACTTTCCAAACCAGTGATACTTTTCAAACTAGTAGGGCATTTCCAGACAATGGATTAAATAGTCACTTTTTCACAGGAAAAGGTAAAATATCACAACTTTTTGCATAATATTCCTTTACTTCTTTAAGAACAGTAGACATGCAGATCTCTTAAATGGAAGGATTTTTTTCCTCAAATTACTTTAATAAAAACAGAGGCTTTAAAATTTTATACAGAACATTCTAAAATGCCAAAGTATTAATTCAGGATAATAACTCCTTTAAGCTTTACTGAATTATGCATTTTAAATTAACAATTTTCAAAAATGGCAGTGGGTATATTACAAAACTGAAAATAAATTTTACAAAAAATGTTCTAAGTATTTTCTGTACAATGATTTGTGTGAATTATTTAACATTTTCATTAACATTGTCTGGAAATATGCAATTTTATCTGACTCATGTCTTGAGATCCTTGTAATGTTAAAGAACTTAGTTCTGCAAGTTTTCCTGTATAGGCATGCCGCTAAATGCACACATACATTTTTGTAGAACTCAAGTTATTCAGTACTGAAACTAAAACCTTATACTAAAGGTGAACGACACTTGAATTGTTTATTATGTATGTTGTTCCTTTCCAAGCACTATACTTAACACAAGTTATTCTTCCATATTACTTAAAACAACAAAACAAGCTCATGAAATTTTGCCTGGTTTTTGTGCTTTTTCAGAAGCATATAAAATTTAAGCTTGAAAAGGGAGACAGAATTCCATTAAAGAAAGGTTTTACTTTAAAAATTCAAGTGTATCTTGTGCCCAATTAATCAACAGAAAAGAGTAGCATTTCTTAGTGCAGCATCTGTTTTGAAAGAGATATGACAGACTAAATAATTACATCAAAAGTATTCAAACACCAATTAACACTTGACTTGAGGTTCAAATAAAGATTTGAACCAGATCTTATGTTATCAAAACCATCCAGACCATCTCTAACACATGAGAGAGACACAGACAGATGATAACAGCTATTGAAAATTAAAGCTGCTTAGTTGTTTGCATCAAGCAGAAGGCAGTTGATGGGTAAAACTTTCACAGGAATTTTCAACTTAGATATGCAGAGGGGAACGAGGTGCCTCAGTAGTAGACACACTAGATGCTGAAGAAATCTTAGATAGGTCATTTTGTGCTGATGAGTTTTGTAGACAACTAAAGCTCTATACACACATGCCTCTTTTATAAGTTAAAACTCAGGTCAGTTAGCAGTCATTAATGAGTGTTGCTGATTATGGATGCAAATGGTTTCAGTTCACTACCCTTTAAAGCACATATACTCATTGGAGAAATAAACAAAACTCAGGTTTTCCTGTCCACAAGCCCACTACATCCATTTTTTTTTTCCAATATTAAACTTGCCAGTTGCTGCCACTGCTCCTTGTCAGCAGCTCTCAAAAAAATGGACTGAATTGGCCTTTCTAATTAACACATGTGAATAAAACCCAAATTCAGGATGTCACTGCATTAGATTAAAATATGCATATCAGGTCTTTTACCCAGGGCTATTAAAAAGTCCAACTGTCAAAAACCAGCTAAAGTGAGGGAGAGTAAAATGTGTGAACCTATGCTACAACTTAGCAGACATAAACAAGGCAAAGTATTTGGCATGTATTTCCCAAAGGACATATCAAGAACTATCTTCAGCATGTTGAAGATTATAAGTAAAACTTAATTTGGGGTATTAACAGCTATCCTGACAATTAAATGTCTGCAAATGTCATTACTATTGCGGGGATGAAAATTTCTATATCCATTTTACTGAGGCCATTAGCCTGGAACTTCATGTGGTGAAAGGTATTTCTTGTGTAGAATATAAATTCACTTGCACAGCATGTATTTTGAAAAAAAAAAAAAAAAAAGAAAAAACAAAAAAGATAAAAGAGATTCTGTTGGTTTCCTGAGTTCTTAATGAGAGATAAAAAAAAAAATATAGATTTTTTTTTTTTAAGCTTTGTCTTTCCTTTGGTACTCATATGTTACAGGTACCTACAATCATGTGCAGGCACATTCAATATTAGCACTTAAATATTTAACTTCATAATATGCCCATCTAGCCAGCATATGAGATGTCTAAATGATGAATCTTGCACTCACAGTATGTCATTACACAAAATCTCACCTGAAATCATCTTGCCCACAAAGCTGATAGAAATGGAGAATATATTTCCAACTGAAATTGATAATGTCAATATCAACAGTTTTATACTCATAAATGATCACTTATTAAGTGATTTCATATCTTATGGTAGTTCAGTAAAAGTCATAATATCAAGACACAAATGCTAGATTTTACAAGTATAGGGGGTAAAGATATACATCAGTAGAAAAGCATATGAAACCACAATATAAAATTACATGTTTTCCATAGAAAATACCTGCGAACTACGAATTTTACAAAGAAAGAAAAATAAGCAAAGTGCAAAGGACCTCCAAACAAAACCTTTAAAGATGTTACAGCACATTTTCTCTCTGCAATAGTACAGGTTTACACCACAACAAAACCCTAGTTGGTAAGAAGCTCACACTCACCAAATAAGGTGTACTAACATTCTTGATTAGCATAAAATGGAGAAATTCCTTTAATATTTTTACGTAAACATGGTTTTAAAACTATACCTAAGTAAGAAAAATTATGTCATTATTCTCACAAATAGTAACATGCACTGACTCTAACTAAAATACAAGTAGAATCCTGTCATTCATGTTTTGCACTCAAATGGCACAATAATATTTATTCTCAGCCAAAAGTTACTAAAAATGAAATCATTGCAAGACTTAACACTATAAGAAATGTTCAACCAGCAGAACAAAAGAGCAGCAAGAATAGAGTTACTACCTGAAATACAATAGAAAACAGGGCTAAGAGAAACAGTCAACAAAAGCATATGTCTCAGCTGTTATTCACTCTCATATAATTCCAGTGATACATTGTTTTCTGGGCAAGACATTCTAGAATAAGTACAAAACTAATTTCCTCACTAATAATGTGAAGTACAGGCAGATCCACAAATCTGTTTTTGTTCACTAACTATGCAAATTTGCCTTTTGTAACATCACAGAAAGCCAGAAAATGATGGAGAGGGAAAGAAAAATAACTGATGCCAACCATCCAACACATAACAGAGCAAATGGAAGAAATTCATTTTATCTTACTGCAGGATGGCAGCATTGTGATTGACACCATTTAGTGGGTTGCTCAGCATTCAGATGAGCAGACTGAAACTGCAGTAAGAGGACAAGACTAGGCATTCTACCATACTACCAGAGTGTTTCTATTTCTGCCATGTTTCTTCATCAGAAAAAAAAGGTAACTTCAGGGTTTGACTTTAATATAGACCAGTCAGTATAAATAAATTTATCTTAGATTCAAATCAACAAAATCATCTAACTTTTTCATTGTTCTGGGGAAACAAAAGCTTCTATAATTTTGCAGATTATTACTTGAAATATGAGGATGGGATTGAAGTC
Organism: Empidonax traillii; assembly: GCF_003031625.1. Taxonomy (NCBI): domain Eukaryota; kingdom Metazoa; phylum Chordata; class Aves; order Passeriformes; family Tyrannidae; genus Empidonax; species Empidonax traillii. The sequence continues at coordinate 318,164 of NW_020955442.1, forward strand.
AACAGGTTTGGAGGGGCATTTTTTTTCTTAATGGTTAACAAAACCACAAAGAGACAATTAGTGGCAGACACAACCAAGTTCTCAGTAGAGAATCTAAACTGAAGGAGCTAGAATACAGGTTAATTCAAGACAAGAAAGACCACTTGCCAACATATCAGCTGCAAGGAGTCAGATGTCACAAAAGCCCAAGTTCTTTGCCATAGGTGAAGCTCCAAGACACGTCTTGAGGAGCTGTGTCAGAAATAGAAAGAAACAATAACAATGAAAGAAAATATTTAAGTGGAAGATAGCTCCATCATCTTCAACAGACACAAAAGCCGCATGTCAGAGGTGAAGGAAGAAAAAATTAGTTTGAGGTTTAGATGCCTGTGGTAGATGCTAGCTATTTCCAAGACAAAAGCAACTCTTTTCCAACCAAGGACAAGCAAAATGAAAGAGAAGCTTTTTTGTTTTCAGTCGAATAGATCAAGCTGTAAAGCTAATTCTGAACACCAAGAACAGTTAGCAACACTTTCAGTATATACAAAGGAAGTCTACGGTGTCTTCATTGTTCTCCATATCTTGGGCTCATCATGAACGCAGTCCCAAGCTCAGAGATGAGACTCTAGAAAAGAGACATCAAAAAGACAGTATCTTTAGCACAGTCACACCTGACTGACAGATGCAATTCACTATAATATGGTCTCAGTTTGGTGCTATTTTCACACAGAAAGTTCATCTGAAAGGTTCTGTTGCTTGTATTTTGTAAATTTCTTTGAAGTCAGTCCTGGCTAGGAAATGTCTTTCTGAAACACAGGGTGAAGTCACATTTCTGAAAGGGCATCGGGTCAGCTGAGCAGGTGGGCATAAAGGTAAAAAATATATGCTTCAAGCTTTTTTTAAAATAGATTTCCATGCAAACATCCTAAAAGCAGAAGTAAGTGTTGTCTGTAACAAAAGCAAACAGAGGATAGTAGACAAAGCTAAGTGACCCCTTAAGGACTGAGCGTACAAAACGAGGCAGCAACCAGTCTGTAGTTATGTTAAAATCAGATAAGCCTATAACTGCCAAACGTTCTTAAAGCAGGAAAGGTTCATTTTAAAGTCAGTGTTTTTATTCAAATCTTCATTTTTCTCTCCTCATTTCCTGTTTCTGGGACCTGTTACAGCTCCTGGGGAAACTGAATAGGTCAGTTTCCTCTGATCTGTCAGATCATATTCGCCATACACTCATAGTTCAAAACACACCCAAGGTTTCATCCATCTCTGACTCAAGTGGACTCAAAGGTCACCATAAAGATTTAATTTAAAAGGAATACTTGTTCCAACTTTAATTTTGTAATCTGGTCAGTAATGGAATGACTAAAGTAAAGCTGCAATACAGTAAAACATTTCTAACTCTACCTCAAATTTTAGTCACTATACATTTTTCTAAATGTCAGTATGTAATCATAAAAATTGTAAGACATTTTGATACTGTATGATACTGATTAGTAATTAAAAAAATATGTCAAAGAGCCTTAGAAACCAGTGATCTTTTAAACTTACAAAAAACAAAATTTTATATTCATTTAAGTTTTATAATGCAGTTTTATAGTGTATGAATTATATTATTTACTGACTTTGAAAGAGCTTTGATTTTTTCAGCCTCTCTTTCAAACTTTTTTTAAACTTTCCAGTTGCTACGAGTCAAATTTTGATTTTCTGAACCACACTGCCTCATCAGACCTGGCCCCTTTCTGGGTCTATTGAAGAAATGCAGAAAGCAGCCTGGACACCCATCCAGGGAGAGAGTACTAGTGGAGAAACTGTGATTCGGGAATGGAGACTGAAAGGAGGACAAGTAGTTCTCTCACTCTTTCGAAAATACAAAAGAACCCTGTGAGTCGAAAAACTGTAATCAGTGTCCCATCAGAAGGTGTCACAGGCGTATACCTGCCTTCTCCACTCTGCCACTGTGACTGATGCATTTAAGCAAAGACAAAATTGCAAAACATCTCTCCTGAGCACTATTCAGAAGATGTAGCTCAAGGATTTTTTTCCCAGGCCTTTCCAGCTATACACATATTAGGTTGTTCATATTCCTTGACACAGTCCATATTTGATAAAATAAGTTATTTTTCAATAACTAGAGTTCTTCAAAACATTTACATATACATGTTTCACTTATGTACAAACTGCAGTTACTGGGATGCAGTTTCCATCTTTCTTCCAGGGGCTGACCATGTCTATTTCCACACATATGTTACGTTAAAAGAACTCCAGGCTCAGATATCAGGATCTTTGTGTTCTTTTTTTAGGCAGTAACTGAAGGATCATCCTAACAAGTCATGTCTATAGTGAATATCTCTGTAGTGGTGCAAAAACTAAAAGACTGGTATTTAAGCTCCGGAGTTGTATTAAGTAAATTCTGTGATAGAAAGGATTTTTCAAGAGGTCCCAGACACAACTTGAGCTATAATGGAGTCTTTTGTCAAGGTACACTTCGGCTATGTGAAAATGGATTTTCCTTTGGAGTTATTAATTCAAATAGACCTTCTGAGATCTAGGGGTGAGCAATGTAAACATAAGAAGAAAGTTATCTTAAAATCAGAGGTATGAGATGTGGCTTCAGTCTTATAGGAATTCAATTTAGCCACGAAAATTTTCTTTAGGTGGCATCAGGCAAAGGAGAAGGAAAGATACAGGCTTGGTGTCAGAAATATATCTGAGATTTACTTTGAAACCATCTGATTTAAGGGCCCAAAAGTCTGGCCATATTTCTTAGTATTTATCAGAGGAGTTCCCTGTCCCAGATTACTCATTTCAAATTCCCATTTTTCCAAAGGGTATTTTCCTGTACCTGAAGAAAAGTAGTAATCCTGTACCACTTTCTTAGCATTGAGCATAACAGTATTGTCACTGTAAAACACAATAACCACAGAAGAAGATCCAAAATGTTCTACAGGCTCTAAAATTCCATATTCATGTTGGGTTTCATTCTCCTCAGAACCAGCATCATCCTTCTGGCTGCTGAAATAGTTCACACAAACAGAAGGTCTGTGGGGGGTCTGTCACATCAAATCAGGACTGTAGAGATGCTGAAAAGGGCATCTGCTTACTGGTGCTGCCTTGAACTATTTTAAAAAGTGCATTATTGTGAGAACTGTTGTGTTTGATAGAGATGATGCCTGACTGAAGAATGGATGGTTCTTAGCCAGTCAGCATAGAATCTGAATGCACAACAACCCTGAGACATGTTAAAAGTACATTCTATCTTGAAACATACTGGGGATAGAGTAGTGACTAAATTGTAAACCATCTTGTAGTGTTAGTTGATGGAAACAAGTTAAAGGCAGAAAGACTTTATTTGTCACGGTATCCAGTGCTATCTCAATCAAGTGTTAGACGCTATATGTAAATTCTGGAGACACAACTTTGAAGTACTTAGTGTCTGAGAACAGTGTATTCTGTAGACAATAAAGAACCTGTCCTTTGATCAAAAATCTAGGTGAAGCTATGACAGAAAATACATCGAAAAAACTCATATCCTGAATACTGAACATAATGGTCCTGATTCAGTGGGATTCATAACCATCTTAATCCTACCTGAATATAGAAAAATGTGTGTTAAGTTCAGCAAGCCTAATATCAGTCCCTTCTTGAATGACTGAAAGAAAATCCAGTGACCTTCCTGAATTTACAGATAAAACGGTTGTATCTTCTTTACCCAACAATGGATTATCATCTTTCTTTTGTCCTTGGAGAGGATAGAGAGCAAGACTTCCTATGTGAGCTACTCTGTCACCAAGTGAAGGGGAAAGTAACAGGTAAACCAGGAGGTGGTGAAAGTAGGAATACAGGTAGACACGAGTGACAGGTCTCTGATAGGCTCTCAATGATACTGGCAAGGTAACAAGAGCTGAGCTGAGGATACACTGCCAGAAAAGGCCTGGAGTGAGAGAATCTCTTAAATTTGCTTTCTGAAATATGGAAACTGAGGTGGGACTGGCACCAGAAACTAGGAGCTTTGCAAACAGATGAAAATACAAACGTGGGCAGGTATCTGGAGAAAAAGGCACACAGAAACATCAAAGTTCCTTTTTCAAATAACACCTTAAACCCTGACCTTAAACATAGGGAGTAAATCTTAATTTCTTCAGGGAATGCATAACTCTCATGGAAGTAAACAAATACAGCTAGAATATATTGTGTTTAGCAGAAGCAACTGAGTGGTGCACGTGACTATGAAAGTTGGTTTGAACTAGGACCAAACTGATATGACATATATCCTAGAATGTAGGAGCAGATGCCAGCTTGGGTCTTTTATTCACTGTAAGCAGAAGATAGTCCTTTTATTGCCTGGGCAAAGTAAAGGAGCATACAAGTTTATACTCTCACTCAAATTCTCTAGGCACCTGCAGTCCATAAATTTGGACTCCTTGTTTTTAGTTCTGTTGTTTGGTTTTTTTCTCAGAAATGCTTGTTATCATGAGGAAAGGTAGCAGATGAATATATAAAAATGCAGCCATCCTTCTGTTCCCTTCTTTGTCATTGCAGTCATGGGAAGAAGAACATGGAAACCTGTCTCTTTCTGGGGAAGGAGGTTCAGGATGATTCTTGTCCAGTGTCATCTTAGTCTATTAGAAAGTTCAATCTCACTCTCCAAAAGATAGGAATATCCTAGCACATGACTCAGAATACTGGATTATCTACAATCTATTAGAACAAGAATGGGCTCAAGTGGCACTGGGGGAGGCTTAGATTAGATATTAGAAACGTTTGTTCTCTGAAAGGGTGGTCAGGCATTGCAACAGGCTTCCCAGGAAAGTGGTGGAATCTCTGTTCCTGGAAGTGTTCAGAAACATGTCAGTGTGGATAAGGTGTGGATAAGGTTTAATGGTGAACACAGCAGTGCTGGGTTTATGGTTGGACTCAATGATCTTAAAGGTCTTTTGCAACTTAACAATTCTATGATTACATCATCTCCACTGAGACAGAAATGCAGAGCTTGAACATAAATCAAGGAAGGCTTGATCGAGTCAAAACTGGAGTCACACTAGTACCCAGAGGCAGAATAGTGGTTTCTGTTATTGAGGCTGATCATGAAGAATGCTGTACAACTGGAAAGAGGTGCTTCTCATGCTCTGCAATGCTACCTTTCCTGCGTTCTTCATACAATAAAATATTGCAAACAAATAATACACAGAAGATCATCTAATGCAGTACAAGATCTTAGGAAGCCAGTTTTCTAGTTTAATTTAACACAGCTCAACGTACTTTGTAATAATACTCTTCATCCATACCTTATGTTTTATAAGGAGAAGACAAAGACAGCCCATTACAATCCCCAGCACACTTGTTACCTTTTATCAGGGATTAGACCACTTTACAAATGCTTACTTAGCTAATATATTAAAATCTGTCTGCACCAGTTGAACCTCAGAGATTTTTCTACCATGGGAGGAAAAACATTTGCATGAGGTTTACACTTCACTTTAGTTGTCCTGGGCATTCTGTGGGAGTCATGAAGTACTTGTCCTGTCACATGAGGGCATTAAAAAAATGAAATGCTGGGAAATGTCCCATAGATTTAGCTCTCATCTGCCTGCAGTGATGTTGATAGTCTGCAGTGTTGAGTAGTTGCAGATTTAAAAAAATATTTTCTCTCAAAGCAGTGGTATTGCTAAAAACAAATTTCAAAGTGCACATAGAAAGCAAGAACATGTTGCTTTAGTTTTTAGCAATGGCACAGCTATAAAATAAATTATATCTGTGTGTGCTACAGAACAAAAAATAATTCATTAACAATGATAACCAACCACCAAAATGTCAAACAAAAGGCTGAAAACCTTTATTGAATCAGATGCTTGTCAGTCTTCTGACAAATGTGTCAGCTATGGATATTTTAGTCAGCAATTTCAGCAACAACCAAATGGCCTTTTGTACACTGAACATGAAGACAGCCTTCAATTGGCACAGAAAATAATAAATCCCAGGCTTTTGAACCTTTAATTCTCACTCTTTGTTGGATGTGTTGGAAGAGATAAATGGGATCATTACTGATCTCCTTGCTCACATCGATCCAGAATGTAATTTTATTCAGAAATTTTATAAATTGTATGTCTCATTTAAAAATCTGAAATTAAATGTTGCCTTCCAATGTAGGTCATCAGCATGATTCTCAAAACAGCTTCAAGACAGCGGGCTGTATGCACAGCATAACAATGCTCACAAATAACTACCCAGTGGCAAAGAAGTGCGTGCAGTATCAAAACCCAGTTTGAAGGGTAGATTGGAAATCTTCAGACCCTGAATGCTCTGAAGTTGGGTGCTTCACAAATGTATTTCTTTGGCCAAGGCATGTGTTTCAGCTGTACTTCTGTGGGTAAAACCTTGCCAATTACAGTCTGTTCAAAAAAAAACAAAAAAACAAAACAAAAAAAAAAAAAAAAAAAAAAAAAAAAAAAAAAAAAAAAAAAAAAAAAAAAAAAAAAAAAAAAAAACCCACACACAAACCAAAAAAAAAAAAAACAACAAACAAAAGTCACCTTTTCTCTCCAATGAACCACAAAGGATGGAGGCAGTGGAGGGACAAATTCAAACCAAACAAATAGTCTGTTTATCTGCAGTAACTCTGCCAATTTGTTGAAATTATGCCAAGTTTACTACAGATTTGCATTGCAGCTCTGATGAAAATCTGGGTGTACATAACTCAGCAAGAAATAGATGCCAAAAATCTTGTTTTCTAAAGTAAATTTTCATATCTCTTGTAATCCTGATACCTGACGTTCATGTGCCCTGGCAATAGTCATGTGGCAAACCCAGACATCTCAGGGCCCAGGCAACATCTGGGCTCACAAAGATGACATATTGCTCAGGTTTATTTCCAGATGGTCCAGAAAGAGTCCACTTGCAAGTCCAAAAGAGTCTTGGTTCAGGAACTCCTGCTGTCACTACTGTCAATCAGTCCCCTTGTGATAAATTGTCTTAAGAGTTTGATGGAGACTGATATTTCTTACACTGCCTAGAGGAACTCTGATTGTATTATTATATTATCTTTCCAAAAATCTCTCAGAAAATGCTGAATGTACACTTAAGACAATTGAGTGTATCATAAGAAAAGGAACTTATGAGTTTTTAAAAGTATATACATGCAGGGAAAAAAAAAAAAAAAGTAGTTGCTGTAAAAGCTGCCTACTGACAAAGTCCGGTAATTCAATTCATTCATGTAATGCAGTGCAGTAGAATAGCAGTATTAAATCAGTAATCTAACTGCACTGCACTTTTCTTTTCTTTTTTTTTTTTTTTTTTTTTTTTTTTTTTTACAGAATTTGGTGTCTCAAATTGCTTTTCTTCTTGTTTTAGAAAATAAGTTTTGCAGCTTACACACAGTGAACTGATAGCTGTTATAAGCTTCCAGTAGGGCAGAAACATATTGATTTGATTTCAGGACACTGAAGCTGAGACAGGAACATACATGTCTGCTGGAAGTTATGCCATCAAAATTACTTCCCTCCAGAATGTCCATCCACCTGTTATAATAAGAACAAATAACACGCAATTAGAATACAATGCCATTGTGAAAGACTTACATATAAATTTGCTTTTCTCTTAACACAGATGAAAATGTAAAAAAAACAATCAGAAAAACCTGAGTATTAAAAAATGAAAGGTCTTCAAAAACCCCAAAAAACAAATTGTCTTGAAAAATAAAAATATTTCAAATTATTCTCATATTTCTTTTCCCTACACAATTAGCCTTTTTGAAACCATAAATGGAATGTTGAGATTTCAGAAAATTATTTCAAAGGAGGTATTCACACACTTTGTTTGATATCAGCAAATTTTCTACACAAGTTTAGAGACCTTTCTTTTCCTTTGCAAACATCAGACCTTCCAGAAACTTATTGACACATCAAAGCTTAGCCAGCAATAAATTTGTTAGTAAAAGAAGACTCCTAATATTAAGAAGTCCCAATTATGGCTTAGAATTATTATTCTTTAAATATGATGAAAGAGGCAAGCTGAAAAATAGAGAAAAAGAAAATATGAGGAGAGAATTTATTCAGGCCGCTCACCAATCTGCAAACACTAATTGATGAAAGCAGTATTCTGATAGCTTTTGCATTTCAGTGCATGCTCCTAAAAGGCCATTTACTCTTATAGTTACTTATGAACTTGATCAGAGCCTGACTTCAAATGCAATGTTAAATGTTGTATTTCAAATGCAAAACCAGAAATATAAACAGTAGCATAATAAATATACTGCTTTATATTAATTCATCACAGCCATGATTACTTCCAAAAAATCTAAAAATTGAGATGCATCAGGAATAATTAACCATGGTGAATAAATGAGATAAAAAGCCCCTTTAAAAAATAAACTACCTGAAAACTGAATTGAAATACCTCTTTTGCAAAGAGACTGTGGGAGCAACTTCAATAGAAACACAGTCAAAATAATCAGAGGTCCTGGAAGAAGAGTCGAGAAAGATTCTGAGAGTGAAGAGGCAATATAAGTTTTTTGACCAAGCAAAGAACATGGTGCGTTACTCAACACAAGAAAAGTATGGAAGACATAAAAGTAAGAGTCCATTGTAGGTCTGGAAACATCATTCAAATCTTGGGAAGTGGTTTGATTTACAGACAGCTCTGACAAATGCACTCCTTATATAAAATTATCCAGTGTTTCAGTCTATGAGTAAGTACAAATATGAAACATCTGAGATGACTTTTTTCCTGCTCTACAAGGACCTGTCACATCTGTCACTTGAATGTGAATTTAATGCAGATTGTACCTATGAATTACTTTTTTGACTAGTTTACTGATTGTCATTTTCATTTGGATGACTATGATGCTGACTAGACTTCATAAATTTCAGTTACCCTTTGTCTTAACCTAGCTGTTCGATCAAAATTTTTACTCTTTATATTGCAAAAACACCAAAGGTAGAAACACTTTCTACCTCTGTTCTGCAGAGAGACAAGATAGAATGTCATGCTGTGGTTTGTGCCATAACTAAGCAGGTTAGGAGATTGCTGTTTTGAAGCAGTAATCCACATACACATATCACCTAGAGCTGTTATCTGATCTTTTTCTGCCCTCTTCCTTCAAAACAGTAGGGAAGTCCCAGAACATTTCTGACCTGCTGCAAACCTAAACATCCGTTCTGTGAATGCAATTCAACATGCACGCAAAACATCCTTCTTTTCCCTCCATTCATCTTCAGTTTATACAGTACATACTTACAGCAGGATAGAAACCCCATTCTTCAAATTAAATGCATTCAGAAGTACAGAAGTACAGATGCACATCACAGATGTGCAATGTATCATCTGACATGCTACTGTAGGACAACCTGCATTGTGCCAAAGAATTAGGTGATATTGCCCACTGACCTGGAGGCTTTCAGAACAGTTTCTATTCGTAGTTTCTTTTAGACATAATTTTGATTATTTTGACCTGGGAAAAGGCTAATACAGAGAAACCACCCAATATTTTTCAAGAAATTATGAAGTTTGAACTGATTAAATCACTATAACAGGTGGAAAGCTTCAAGAAGCGATTTGACGTTTTAAGACAAGGTAACTTCAAACCCAAAAAAGACCTGTCATGTCATCCTACACAATCCCACTCTTACAAGTACACCACCCAGAAGTGGTATGTGTATAGCAGCCAAAGCAGACATGCCGAGGAGCAGGGCACCACATGGTCGTGCTGGAGGTTAGCTTGAGGTTAGCAACGATCATACAGATCTGAAATGTAACGACTTTGCACTCCGTAGTGCACAGCCACTGCAGTTGGAATCTGATATTACCATAAATTATTTGATGATTGTTTTTCACCACTAATAATAATTAATCATAACATGATCCCACCCATAATAATTAATCATAACATGATCCCACCCTGACAGACGTGATAGAAATGGAACAAATTGAAATCCTTGTCTCAGATGGTGAAGGATTCATGATGGAAAACAAACGCAAGTTAGAAAACACAGTGAAACAGATGTCTTTGCAGGCTCTGAAGTCAAACAGCAGCAGCACTCCAAAAATTTTAGATTTCCATGCCATCAAAGCAAATAAAAGTACTGATGAGGGAATTTATGGTTTTGCTAAGGTGTACTTGAGAACATGAAGATAAATTTGCAGACTATGTCATATATTGCAGCTAAAAGGAGAAACTGATTGTACCTTGCATATTTATAGACTTGATTCAGGAATATTCTTAGGTAAACAGTAAACTTCAATCAGGGATTTGACTGAAATTTCTGTAGATAAAGGCAGCCTCTGAAGCAACTAAACAATACTATTAGATGGATTACAAACTCAGATGGTGATTACAGACTGTTTGCTCCTGCAGTCTAAAATCAGTGTGATTTCTTTTAAGGGGCCAAAGTGACAAGCTGTAAAATGCAAAAATTTGATTAAACACAAAAAGTGTTCAAAACCACACATTGGGGTTTAGAAATTTATAAAAAGAGAGAAGACAAAGTTATGAAGACCTGTCCTGACCACATGCCATCTTTCAACATGCATTTAGACAAGAAGGTATTTTGTTTAGACAGAAAAATATTATTTTAGCATAGGCTGCCAAGATGTCCTTAGTAAAAAGACTACTCTCTTGCCTTCACATTTGCATTTGTCTTCTATTCCTTTGGACACTATTCCTTAAAACTGAGGCTGCCTTTGTTAATGGTTAAGCAGGTCAGGGATTTTGTGTCAAAATTCTAATAAGGAGTTAACTTGCACCAGTCTTGCACACATATTTACCCTTAGATTGCAACAAGCATAGGTTTGTACAAGTAGAAGTGAACTTATAGAAGTATATATTGATTCTTTTTGCCCATCTAGTTTAAAAGAAGGCATGTAAAAAAAAAAAAAAGCATAGATTTTGAGCTTCTTGATCTCACACTTTCAGACATAAAATGAAGTTTAATGTGCACATTAGGAAAAATGTGCTTTTGGACAAATATGATACCAGTAATGTCAAAGTTGATGATAAACCATTTTTAAAGGACTTTCTGAAGGTCATGAGAACATTCACTTCAGTTAAATGAAATGGATGAGAAACCTATGTAATTAAAAAGGTTTTTCTCCATTAAAATTATAACACAGAGAACAAGTGATAAACAAGTCACAACAAGACCAAAAAATCAGACTATTTCTACTACAAAAAACAAACAGAAAACTCCAGTAAGCCTTTCACACTCTAGAATAAAAATTCAAGTAGAAGGAATTTGGAGGAGAGGATCATCTTTCCGATTTTAAGTTTTAATTAATATGCTCCACGTAAGACAAAGGAAGAAGCTACATTACTTATCACATTGAAGAATATTCTTCTAAGAATAGACACATTTTACAGCCAAACTAATAGGCAGCACATAGCTTATCTGATACAGTTTAAAGACTGAATGGACATATGTTTGTGTTTGCATATATATATTTACACACATCACTTTCATATGCACCTATTCAGAATAAGGTTAAGGGCATAAGGTTATGACAACTCACTCTCAGTCTATCCTTTTACAGGTTCCAGAATTACAACTTGCAAGCAGTAGAGGACCAGATACCGACGAGACAAAAGATGAAAAAATACGTCAGACACTGTTCTATGCAAAAGTGGTATTTTATCATAATTTTCACACACACTCTAGACCATGAATACTTTTAAAAGTACTGCTGCTGTCATTAGTATCCTTTCTTCAGATACAGGGTGCATCTGCTAAAAGAAGATCTATGCTTTGCACATAAAATCCAGGTGAATATGCTTACATTTAGTTTTCTGTTGATTTATTATGCTAGGACTTCAACCACAAGTTCGATGCAGTTATTTTTGTAAACACATTGTGAGAAAGGGGCTATCTAGACTGAACTTATGGCTGAGATCTAGGAAAGGACTAACTAAAGGCATGCTGGGGCCCAGTGATTACAGCAATGCAATAGACACAGATCACTAATAAATTTCACAGGGAGAACAAACATCCTCATAATGACATTCAGAGAAGTGCTAGCACCCTGGAGAGCCTGGCCTAGGCACCCAAATCAAGGCTACAAGCAAAAACGTGCTTCTACTTTGAACTCATATCTGAAAATGTAATTCCAAATGTACACTTTAAAAATAGAAGGAGGAAAAAAGAAACAAAAAACTAGATAATCGATTGGATAGCAAGGAGATTTTTTTTCTTAAAATCGCAATGACAGCATGTATATCTTAGCAAATATCTGCTCTATCTACTTTGTCCCTCTCAAATGTGATCCATGGACAGCACACTCAGAGAGAGAAATGGGCTTGGAATCCCTCATACTGGTATACCTGGTGAAAAGCTCTTTAGCGATGTTTTCATGCCCTGGTGTGGACATATTTATGAAGAAAATGGAAACTGTCCATTCTTTCCAGAACTGGGAAGAAAAGAGTAGTATGTCTAGTATTGCCTATTTTTTTTTTTTTTTGCACTAGATAGAGGCTTTCTGAAAAAAAACAAGAATGATCAGACAAATTTACATATGTACATATATGTACATGTGTGTGCGTGTGTGCATGCATGTTCATTTTTCCTTACAGGCTAAAAATACATCAAAGATAATTTTAGTCTTAAACTTAATCAGAGTAAGGTATTCTCTCTGTCCATAGTAGAATAAAATAAGTAAGCACAACAAGGAAGAGTCTGGTAGGGGAAAACAATAAGGATATTCAGGTACCAGAATCTGCTGTAGAATCACCAGCACTGGAGAAATCCAAGAACAGATCAGGCAGTCATCTGTTAGTGTAAAACATACAGCTGCAATCCACTTACAGGGGGGGAAAGTCTGTTATAGGAGGGGGTGAATTATTTGGCCTCCTGAGGTGTGTTCTGACCCTCTCTTTTTACTGATGATAAAGGGAAAAAACATTGCTGAAGGAAAGCCTTGCTACATGAAATATTAGGAATACTTTGTTTCTGTGACTAATCCTTAGCTCAGTAGTGTATGTTTTCTTGCAGTGGTAGACTTCAGAGTTGAGGTTCTAGGAATGAAAAATGTTGGTTTAGCTAACCTTGAGAACTTTTCTTGGGACAATTTGTCAAACACACACAAAACTTGCAGACAAACAATTTGTCAAGCATCCACAAAACTGGAAAAATCTAGTAATGTGATAAGCTAGCCTTAAATACTTTGTGTTTCTACAGTGACCGAGACTGACTATGTCTTCTTGGAATTTTGGAATAGTGGGAAATGTAAGTCTCTACTCTCCACAGCCCAAGTACTTAAAAAACCAAAGGCCTAGTCAATTCCATTGGATAAGCCACAGAATCATCTCTAATGCCACCATGCATGGTTTACCAAATAAGTGTCCATTCTCATGAACAAAGTGTCTCCATCTTGAAATTTACCCCAGAAAAAGTCTCCTGGATGATGTAAGCATTGACAAATATAGTCTAGTCGCATTCATTATAATCACTTTTTCGGGCTCACTGTGGGAAACCTGTTTACCCCTGAAATCACCGTTTGTTTTTTGGGTGTATTGTTTCTTCAACTAGGTACAAAGAATGAAGTGTTCTAAGATTAATAGATACATTTATTAAAAAGCAATGTTGATGTCATTTACTTGTAGAGCAAAAAAGTACAATTCATTTTTGCAGAAATGTATCCCTTTCTATTAGCTGGGATCTGACTGGCCCAAATACATCTGGTCTAAAATTATTGTCTTTTCTGCTGAAAGCTCTGGGAGTCAAGAGATATTTAAGGATAATTTCCAACACCTACTCAGAGAATGTTGTTATTTTACACAATTTAAGAGACATCCATCCTAGTCTAAAGTAGATTCTGTCACTTTTCTCTGTGCTTCTTTGAGCATCGATGATGAAGTTTTGTTGAACTCCAGCCTTGAAACATCTTTTTCCTCTTGGAGCAAAATGACACACCTAACTCAGGGGCCATGAAAATTAGTGCAATGTCTAATCTGTCTGTGCTTCCCCCTGCGTGGATAAGGAACTGATGACGCTGATTAAAGTAGAGTGTCCCTAGACCTACATTTTATAGAAAGCTGGATTTTAAATCAATTAACTTTTTTTTTCCCCCCATTGGACAAGACAAGATACTAAATTTTAATAGGGAAATTAATTGAAGAATCTGTTCTCACTCTGATTTTTCATCAGTTTTCATATGTCATATCTTGATCATAAAAATTTCTTCTCAGCCCCATTTGACTTCTAATACCAGTGGCTATCCATTTTTCCAAAGCTGACTTGTTTTGACAATCTGTGCAAATTCCTTTCCTTCGGTTATTTTTGAGAGAACCAATAAAACATAGCTCTCAATGATCATTTAAGATTACTGCTTTTCTAACTAATCTAGGAAAGCGGCAAGTGGATTTCCTTATGTCTTCCATAGCTTGTTTTTTCGTTATGGGGAGAGATTTCAAGCTCTTAATCTCTTTAGTTGAAGAGCCACAATATTCATTTTATTAATTAAAGTATTTAGAAGGAAATTGAGGGAAAGATATAATTAAGCGATGAATTTACAGCACCTTCAAGGTGGCTGAACCTTTCTCTTATCTCCAGTCTTACATAGCAGAATAAGAAAGCTTTAAATTTCCTCAACTCCTTGCCTCCAAGCTGTATCCAAGGTAAGGGTAAGCATCCATAAGTACTCCCATACCCAGTCACAGCTTATACTGTGTAATGAAATACACTACAGCATTAATGATACATATTCAAATAGGACTCAAAGAAGTGGTAACCAAGATTGGCTGTGACCTGCTGCAGAGCTGGAACAAAATCTAAATAATTGCTTATTAACATTGTCCATGCTGGCTATGCATTAACAACTAGGATTTGTGTATACATTCATTCTTCAGGTTTAATGTAAGCCCACTGATAACACTCACTGGAGTACACAAAAATATAAGGACTCTATAAGGTTAAATAGCAAATAGGATAGGTATGTTACATTTCTTGATTCAGTTACTGATAAAACAACCAAATGGAAACGAAAAACCTGTCACAGAGTATTTTCAACTTGGTAATTTAGATGCAAGTTTTGTGGACCACTGCTCTGGCAATAGAAGCCGTCACTAATTACTAATGTTAAAACATACTGAGAAAAAAAAATTATTTTAATGAGAGTATCCTTGTTATATATAGTTTTAGCAAACTAGTCCAAAAAAAGTGGGAATAGCACTTAAAAAAGGACACAGAGTTGATCAGCACCTGACATGCAAAAGTAAAATAACTAGAGAAATGGATTAAAAAGTAGATTTAAAACAAAACAAAACAAAACAAAAAACCCACCCACAAACAAACAAACCAAAACATGAAGAAGCTCAAACTTAAGATAAAAACATGAGGTTAGTCTACCTAATAAAGACCGGGTGATTAATCATTTTTTAAAAGATTTGGGTTTTTTTATTTGTTTAAATATTTATAAAGTAGAAAAATACACCCTCTTCATTTGGTAAGAAAGAGAATATAAATAAAGCAGGAAGAAATCACTGAACTTTTTTAGTTTCAAATATTAGTATATAAAAGCAGTCAAAATATGAAAGGTATAAGCCTTTATAATTTATACTGTTTTAGCCATTATACTTTTTATATTCTGGATCCGCATAATTAGGTAGTGAGTTACAAAACATAATCCCATACTGTGTGGTACTGTGATAAGGATGAAGTACATAAATGGGTTTTGTGTGTTTAAATGTTAATTATTTCCAATTACAAATCAATTAATGCATTTCTATTTTATTTTTCAAAATAAAGGCCTATAAATAACTGTGGTTTTTCTTATTAAATCAATATTCTCTAAACTCTTTTTACTGCTAATATATGAAAAATATTTTGTCCATTTTTCTTATTAATATCTTTTTACACAAAGAGCTCTAGTACACCTAAAAATATCATATAGAAGAAAAGACTATAAATGAGGCAACATGCCCTACTACTCTGAGAGTAGCATCACATATTTTCACACAGTGATTGGTTAGAATATTAGTAACACTTTGGAAATCACAGCTTCTAACAGCTGTCTCAGCAACAGACAGGCTCTGTAAAAAAAAATCAATACAAATTGACAGCTATCAGAGCATCAGATATGAAGCTCAAAATCTCTGATTTCCTCCAGCTATATTTTGGGGGGAGAAGATTGTTGAGAATGAAGCAAAATTAAAAGTTCCTAACTTTCTCCAAGCACTAAGCAGACAATCCAGTTCCCACTCAATACTCTGCAGCACAGTACATTCAGTATCAGTCAAAGCTGTAGTACAGCTATCACTTATGGAGCTGGTGTCTCTGTTTAGGCATTGCAAAGTAGTGTCACTCTGATATTCTGTTGCACATAATAACCACAATCTCCCCAAACTGCCTCTGTGTGCCTGTAAGAGCACCTGTACCATTTTCTGTTCATTTGTCCCACAATATGACTTAACATCAATGGCTAAATAGAAAATTCAGCAATGTGCTAGAAGAGTTTGGAGTTTGATGGAAAAATAGATTTCAACAACCTATAAAAGCCTTCAAAGCCATCACCTTTTGTAATAGTTTGCAATCTCTAACACCTTAACTTTCACTGAGGTTTATTTTTTTTTTTATTTTTCTCACAATAATCATACAATTAATGAGTTCTGTGTTGCCTTATACTAGCAAAGTGAAAACTTTATTGCCTTTCCTATGTTTTGATGTCGAAGTTTGGCACAGCGGAATTTATTAGTGGTGCAGTCGTTCTTGCTCATGACCCCACCGCTACAGATAAAATCCACAAGCAATTTCCATGCCTCTTCCTGTTTTGCCCCCTTCAGATTAAGCTACTGCTTGATGCAGCTCAGCAGCATGGCAGACACCTTAACATTTTCTGATGAGTATAGCTTCCTTGTGAAAACAAATTCTCACAGTTTGCTGTATCTAAGGGCTGTGAAATTCTTCAACTGATCACATCTATCCTTCTCTACAATATTTTAACACAGTTTGGAACAGGAGCATCACCATGAAACACATGCCTTTAATTGACATGGTTGAGACACAGAAAGTTTCAGAACTCATTTACATGTACTAAACTGGTGCATGTCTACAGACAACCTTTGACAGGCTTGGCAGAGCTGATTAAACTTAGCCTGTGCACTGGCTCTTCCCAGTCACTCTCAGTTTCTGCTATCCTCTGTGAGGGATGCATGCTATTGTATAAAATCAAAGGGCTACAAAGATGGCATACCAAATATCTCAAAGCACACAACTTACTCACGTTTAAAGTAGGCTGAGCTATTTTACTGAAAGAGACAGCCCTTACAATCCGATCTTTTTCACTCTGCATGGGAAATAGTTATTAATGGTTTTTACCCTAACCGTGTCAGACACAGAAGCTACAGACATTACAGCACCATTAATTTCTTGTTTAGGTTTCATTGATAGGCCCAGGATTCAAAGAACAAAAGAATATGTTTTATGTAGATAGAGACTCAATTACCAGTATTTTCTGGTTTGTATTTTCATTACAGTGGAGCACATAGCTTCCCGCATCTTCTCTAAGACCGCTATTTGGCTAAACAGCAGAGTTTCAGTGATGATTCAGTCAATTGAAAAGGCTTCTCATGGCTTCTTTGGATAAAGCAAAGGGCAGAAAGGTCACTGGCCTCTCTACTCTTTTGCATGTACATAAAATGGATACACACCATATGCCAGCACATTCAATTAAAAGTGTGAATTAACTTGCATGAGGAACATGTTTGAGCGATATCATCATTCCACCACTATTGGGGGGGGGGGGGGAGGGGGAAGAAAAAAAAAACAAAACAAAGAGAGAGGAAGAGATCGTGCATCAAACACCAGATAAAATATCCATCCAAACCAAGTTAGGGCATACCAGTGGAAGAGGCTAGCTCAGTCTATTTTCAGCTCCTGCATTACACAGATCACAGGCTGTGTCTGTGGCTATGCCTTTTGAACAGTAAGTCTCAACTGAGACTTTGTGTGTGACTTTGACACAGGAGAAGATGAAGAGTTGGGAGAAAAAAGAAAATTTAAAAATTTAGGGGATTGGAGAAGGGGTTTAGCAGAGGACCACAGGGATAGAAGGTAAAATAAGAACAAAACCAGAGAGGGTTATACAGCAGGAAAAGTATAGATGGATGACAAAAGGAGCATCAGTCAAAACAAAACACTGAGAGCTGGCAAAGGATAAATACAGATGACATTTAGTTCTTGATACAGTGCAAGAACATCTCCAACATGCCGGTGGACTTCTCAGTGGTTCAAGAACGTCACGTTACACGTTAGGTACTTCATGATGAGGTGGCATATTTGTTGATTAGACTATTATGACTGTTCCAAACGGCTGCCAGTGTCTGAGGAGTTATTCTAGATTCATTTCCTCTGAAAGATATCTAGTTCACTTGCACCATGACTACCCCAAAAATTAAGATTACTGTGCTGTAAATGGAAACAGTCAGGAGGTTGTTTTCAGAAATGTATTACTGCACAATAACAGACTGCTAATGCACACTCAGTCTCAGAGAGTGAGATCAGTGTTCATCTACTGTCTGCTTAAATTGCTGACACCTAAACACAGAGGAAAACCAATATAAATGTTTTGAGGGGTACATGATGATTCACTCCCTAAACAATTAACTCCAATTTGATAATTTCATGGCAATAAGCTCCTTAATTGCAAAAGGAAGTGGCTACAGTCTTCTAATCATGACTAGATACAGGAAGATCTCTGCATCATATATTATTTAAGTGGACTCAACCACAAGAACCCTAAATTATGTAAATACAGGTATCATCTTGGGAAATATTTGGAGACTATTTGAAAGGTTTAAAATACTTCAGTAGTGAAGGTGAAAATCACTCAAGTATGCCAAATAAAAAACTACACTCACTGAACTGAGATCATGCTATTGTTAAGGCAGAACTATAAATATGAGTTGATGTTGGCACCTAGTCACTCAAAATTTTAATCTGGAAAATCCTTAAATGGAAGTATGAGAAACGCAGGAAAATTTTTCTTCAAGGGAAGAGTTTAAGGCTGTATGATGAATTACAGACCCTGGTTCATCATACAACAATTTCCAAATCTGGATATCTTGTCCTCAGTATATCCTTAGATATCCGCAAAGCCCAGAACAGAAAACTGCAACTGCAAAATATAAACATGATGAATAATCAAAGTACTTAAATGAGGAAATCCTGAAGGCACAGTCACACACTCATAGCAGCTCACTGCCAGAAAAAATGACCCATCTTTCTCAGCACCAGCTGCCCAGAACTTAGCAGAAACTCCAAGATACACCAGGCATGAGTCTCCCATGCCCCTGCATAGTCAGAGATGTGCAAAGATGAAAAAATACAGCAGCATTTTTTCAGAATAGTCTAACAGCAGTTAAACATTTCTGCTGCTAAAGTACAAATAGCTGAATAAAATGAAAACACATTAATTTTAACTCTAGCCAACTAGCCCCACAGCACACACTGTGTACAAACCACAATTCCTAATGCTTTGCAGCTGGCAGTGAAATGATTATTTGCAATAGCCACAATTACAGGACTATTCACTCATCAGGCAGAGGCCTTGGCAGATGGTTATGAGGAAGCCTTTCCTTTAACAACAGCAACAGAGATCTAAAAGACTGGGGAGATGACAACCCTCCTGTTTCCATAGGTTATCCAGAAGCTCCAGAAAATCTGGAACTGGCAAATACAAAAATAAGCCTCCGAGGAAGCCACCTGGAGATCCTGCAATGTATCTCCTCACTCCTGCATGCAGAATTCCCATGGAGCTGTATCTTGTCCTTAAGCTACAACGACACACTCATGGAGGTGAATCCAGGACAATAAAGATATAATGCAAGGAAAACCAAAGTAAAATTAAAGAGTCATAACAATATCAGGGCATGGCTGTAAATCAATTGTATTGATGAATGCATTCTGTTCCCTACTCTACATTTAAACCTATTACTGTAATTCATCATGAGTTCATTATAGCTTCCTTTAAGGATAAATGACAAGTACATATTTCTGTGCAAAACCAAACCTGTATACACTTTTATGCAGACACAACTTTTCATTATAAAAGGAGAACAGTTTAAATTTCAAGCTTCTGAAAAAACATGGAAGAAAAAAAGCATTCCATCTTTTCTCTTTGAAAACCTTCTGATCTCTTTAGCATTTACCTATTAGCAGCCCTTCCTGTCCTGTCTTGCTAAAGTTGAAAGTCTTAGATTAGAAGCCCAGATTACAAGCCCCCTGTGTATAACCTGCTCTACGGCATGGCAGCTTTGGTAAATCAGTGGATCTCTGAGTAAGGAGCATAGATGAAAACCTCTGCAAACGGGCCAAAGCAGGAATGCAGGGTCTGCAAGGCACCCGCAAAGTCCCTGGACCCCAAAGGGCCTGCTGTACCCCACTGCATAGCAAACACACAGAACAAAGAGAGGCAGGGAGTCCAAGGTGAGGAGTCTGAGAGAGAACTATGAACACTTTCAGCTCTGCACGAAAAATGTCATTCAAGGTTCCTCAGGCCACAGCAGAATGTGTGTCTTTATACTGTGTCTTCCCACCTGTCTCATTTACCAACCTGATGGATATTTTGAGGTGGCTGCTCATAAGCTTTTCCTGGTGAAGTAGTTCTGCTTTATATAAGTATTTAAATTGTATCAGGAGGAGACTAGGAATGACTTTCTACACTAGTGGACAAAATGCTTCCTTGAAAAAGAGAGCTTGGCTTATAGCTAAATTCCCAGGAAGTATTTATCTATACTGAAATAATATCAATAGTATTTTAAAAACTCTCACAGTCTTCTCTCTCTGGAAGTGATTTTATTTATTTTTTTCTTGGAAGGCAAAACCTGAGTTTTAAAGCCTCTTTGGGCAGAGGAAGACTTAAGTCTGTAATTTTCATATTCTGGATCATAGACTTCTACTCTTGATAAGAATGATGTTACCGTTACTGCCTTCCATTCCCAGTAGTGGACACCAGATCCTGATTTTTTTCCTGGAACCTCTGCACAAATTCAGATATCTCATAACATTTCATGTATGCAGCAGATGCAAAAGAACATTAAAGCTGCTCCTGTAAAACCCAATTTTCCTTCCCAGCATAACGTCAAAAGCATTGCCTTTTTCTTTGGCTATTGTCAGTTTCTTTTACTTTCTTGAACTCTGTCACAGGTGGAAAGATAAATTATGTATTGATTTTTTCCTCTATTTAATAGCCTCATGAACAAAGAGGCAGTGGTGCTGTAAATGGTGCTTCTGGGAGAGAAGGGACATCACCCACAGAGCGTTTTGAATCATGGCTCTCTTTTTGGTGTTTTTTCTTGAAGTTAACAGACTTATCACCACAGAAGCACACTTACAGAAAGTGCATTCTGCTGATTGCTCCTCATACTGGAGCAAAGGAGAGTCATATGCATTTATCAGTATAGTTTTTCCACCAACAATATAGCAAAACTAATGGTCCTTTTCTGCCTCTGTCCCACTGTCTTTGCTCCTTCATATATTTTATGACAGCACACCATCCTCAGTGTTGTAGCTTTGTGACTACTCCTGTACCTGGTATCATTTATGTGCCTATAAAAACTATTCTCCTAGTACAACTGCCTCAAGTAGTGCATCACTGGCAGTTTCAGCCTTGGGTGAGCAATCACGTACCATAATTCACTGTGACGTGCACAATTATAACTACAATAGTTTACTTCTTTATTGAACACTACAAATCCTTTAGCTATAAATGGCAGAGTTTTCAGCACTCAGCAGTAAAACAATATTTCATTTCTCTCCTCTTCAAACATATTTTGTGATGGTGAATTAATTTAGCTAAGTTAAGAAACATCATGAGGATAATTCCCTCAAGGTATTTTATGATTTCTTATTTGAAGTCCCCAGTCAGAACAGAGACCAAAGATGCTGGAGGTTGTGAGAATAAAGGTGAATGGTTTGTTAATATGTGCTACCACAGAAGAAGTATCACAGTTTTAGGCTTTACTTCAAAAACCTACCAACAATATCAATCATCATTTGGTCCACAAACTAAATAATAACACCTATTCCAACAGGATCACTCCATTTTTTATCAACAATTAAACAATAAAAATTTCCACATTGTTGAAACATAAAAAACTCCAAACTTTTTTGAAGCACTATTTCAATTTTCTGGATTTCTGATCAGAAACTAGCAGCAAGCCAAAGACATTAATAGAAAAAGTTACAGAATTTTGCTAAAACCAATAAAGATACTCAGGTTTTGAGAAAACAGCATAGTATATTAGAAGTTTTTCTCACTGGAAACATTCTACACATGATGTTTCAATATTTTTTCAGTGAAATATGTGGCTACATAAAAGAAAGCACCCCAACTCTCCCTCCCCCCAAAAACCCCTTCTAGAGGCAGATGCAAATTTAAGTGACCTCAAGGGGTTTTCTCCATATCTGCTTAGCGTTTGGATTTGGGGCTGCTTTAAAAATGTTTCAAATCTCTGAATTTTCCAAAATATTTTGGGAAACTTCCAATAAAAGTCACATTATAAAAGTCCACAGCAACATTCACCGTTCTAGTTGAGGAGGACAAGTATTCCCATTTTGCTCTGTAGCTCTATTTTTAATGCATTTCTAATAGGAGATATGTGGATTCCTTTCTCTACCCTCTCTGAAGAGAACCATGCTTACATCTCTCATTCCTCCAGAGGAACAGTAAGCAGTGGTCTTAGTCATTCCCACTCACCATATCTGATGCCTATTTAAGGGGTCAGTGAACAGGGGACTTCCAGCAGCACCTGGGGTACCATATGCAGAAAGCATTACACCTAGAATGCCCTAGCCCTGGAGTTACAGAGCACTGGGGAGGTGTGGATACCAGTCTAACTGGGCAGAGGGACAAATTGATACTGTTTCTGATGTAGGTTAATGCCCCTATCTGCAGGCTACTGGCCTCTCACTGACCTGTTTCTGGCATGAAGTACTATATTATCCTTGCTAGGATAATATAGTACTAGGGTGGGCAAAATAAACAGCCTGTTTAAGGATGAAAAAAATCCTTTCAGTCACCAAAGCATTACCTTAATTTCTCAGTAGGCTATTTTATTTTTTGTACATGTGTTTGTTTTTCCATTTTGCTTCACTTCACTGGGTCCTACATCCTGTTTCAGCAGCTGACTTGGGCAAAATAAAAGACTGACACACCCAATTCTAGCTGCAGCCATCAAGGGAAGAAATTGAAATCCATTTTTCACAGCTCTGCTCCTCAAACCTATTCCTCACTTCCTTAAAGCTCAGTCTTCATCCCACAGAACAGTTAATGACTCTATTAAAGAGTGTACAAACTGGACAGCCCTCATCTGTTGAGCTCACCTCAAGCAAGACCATTCCATAGCAAAGTTTCATGTGTCACTGCAACTTCACTCACTTTCTCGCTTGTTTCTCTGGAAGGAACATTTGAGGATCATTTCCTTGTCACTTACAAGAAACTCGTCTATAATTTGTGGGAGATTATACAATAGTTAATGGTGGACTTTGAACATGTAAAATATTCTGCCAGTCCTAAAAAAAGTAAGTACATTGTGGCCTGAGCTAAACTAGAGCCTCAACTCTATCTTATACACTTAATAGAGCCAGTTATCCTTATGCATAAAGCAACTTCAAAAGCAAGGCCAGATAATTTATCTTTGTGGAGCAAAGATATTGGTGGGAAAGAAGTAGTTAAATGTAAAGCCAAGACATAGCATGGAAGAAAATGGTGTGTCTGGTGGTGAGACACCACTGGTAGAACAAAAAGAGGGGTAACACAGTGTCCTTTCATCCTGCCCCAAGACTGGCTTCTGTGCTCAAGACCCACCGGTGGTCAGTGGCTTTCAACAGAAGGTGAAGTAACTAGGATATGATGTCAAATTTAAATGTTTAATTTCTATGCAATCATGAACTGTTCAGTTCTCCCTGCTTTAATTTTGTGGATTTTTTTTCAAATCGGACTGTAAGCCCAGTGGCTCATGCTCTTATCCTTGTGGAAAAAGCCAGCTTTAAGGTTACCTATGGCATATTAGGATCCTCTCCCTACGGAAAGGATTCTCTATTCCAGAAATCAGAGCCCCCAGATGTAGATTTTGCCCTAAACTCTGGATCTGGGGCAACATTTGGGAAACGATTTGTGGTCTGCATCTGACTGTTTGAAAATAAAGAGTATCTATTCTAATCTGTGCTTTTCTACTCTACATGTTCACTCACGCTGCTTATTTATAAGGGTCTAAACTACTGTGACAAGTACTTTTACATATAAGGCTCAAAGTGCAGGGCTGGATTTCATTTAATCAATATTACATACATAAAATTATTGAGGTATTGAACTCTTTATTTTAACAATCATCAACGTGACAGTTGATACCTGTGTAGTGAAGGTTTTTTCTTCTATCTGTGCAAGAAAGGTCAAGGTTAAGTGTTATAAGCACATCAAAACACACAGGCTAACAAACCCCTGAACTCTATCAAAATTCAGCTATCAAGAAAAATGCAACTAGTAAAAAAAAAAAAAATCAGTAAAGTATTTGATTGCATTTTGCTCTTGTGCCTGAAGATATAAAGGAAGATGTTATTTTACCTGTACCAACAAATGTAAAGCTGGAAAGAACAATGTCCACTGATGGGCTTAGGGCAATGTTCTGTACTATTTTTCAGATGGAAAAGTACTTTACTCCACAAATATTTGAGTGAATGATAAGGTATCCAATATGTAAAAGCAACATATCTTAGGTTCATGGAGTTAATCATTAGGAAAACCACAATGCCTAAGAAATCATCTACATAAATTGTACGATTTCATTTTTTCACTCTATATAGAATCATTGCCTCCTGTTAACCAGGGGAAGAAAAGATACATCAGTAAAACCACAATTTTGATTAGGTTATATAAGTGTAGACCCTACCAAAATTCACGTGAACTATGGCTACAAAGCTGAAAGCAAATCTATTAACACTTCGTTCCTTTTCACTCTTAGAGATCTCTTATCCAGTTAAGTAATTTAGTTTAAGTGTCACTGAAAAATGATAGACATTTATTACGAAACACTTTAAAATCATGAGATTCCAAGAGATTCACTATACCCATCGCCATATAAAATAATAGTTTCACAGAGTTTCTTGTTGACTTCTTACATGTATGTTTCATGTGCAACTTGATCCCACCTATCAAGGAACCACAGAGCGAGAAGTCAACACCAACAGAAAACACACAATCCTACAGCATTACTTTCATTTCTCTAAAAAGTTTATAATTGTGGCACCAGGTGAGCCATGTTTCTCTGCTCCCTACTCCTGCTCCACCTTCTCAGTGCTTTTTTTTTTTTTTTTTTTGAGGGGGTTTTCTGCCTTTTTGTTTATTTCTTTGTTTGGTTTGGTTTGGTTTTGAAAATCCAAGAAAATTAAAACAACGTAAAAGTAAGGAAAACATTTAAATATATAGAGGTCGAGATAATATAAGGTTATTGTTCCCAGAGCAGTATTAATTTTACCACACTGAACACTCTTCACATATAATTATATGCACATATTACTACTAACAGTAATGTTACAAAATATAAATCACTCAGTGAAGCCAAGCAATGGCTACTATGGGAACTTTTATATTTTTTTTGTTTGCCTGACTTTTTATATCTCTATTATTTAATTGTTGCATTAAAAGGATTTATATTTGCTCATTTGCCTAATGTTATAGTTGTACAATAAACTGTAGCTTACTCCAATACACTCCACTATTTGGACTACCAAATGTGGAGAATTTGGGATGTTTGTCCTCAGTGACAGGTGACTGGAAACTGAGAGTGAAATACCAATGAAAATTTGGGGCATTTCTGTCCAAATTTATAGAATCAGTTTCAGACCCTCTTGTAAGGTTTAAAAAAGTTCAGAATATGTGTTCTAAATTACGGCAGTAAAGGTACCTCAAAGCTAGAAGTTTGGTCATATAAGGAATTCAAATTTCCATTTAATCATCAAGAGTCAGATATTTTGGTGTAAAAAGAGGATGTAAAGTGCTATTAGCTCATGCAAAAGAAACAAGTATTCTTTTAAGGAAGAATTATTATACAGAGTTTGCATCCCAGAGGCCCAGATTCAACTATTTACAAAAAAAGCTCTAAAAAACAACAACAAAAATTACCATCATCAAACCAAAAACCAGCCCAGTTATATATGTCAGAAGCTAAAATTATATTTATGGGATGTTCATGATAACAAAGGACAAATTTGTGAAACTCTCATTGTTTTACAGAAAGGAAAGAAAAAGGAATTATCATCTCTGGAAGTCCAGTGATTAAGTCCATAATACATAATACATATTTGTAAATACACACTCCATTGACATGGCTGTCCTGCTTATGATTCTTCAAGGCTGGTACTATGGATGGCTTCTAACTTTTTAAGCAACTATATAGAAGCTCTGATGAAATCAGGGACAACAGCATTCAACAGCACTTTTTCTTCCTGACAACCCTTGGGGTTTTTTGGAAACATCTGAGACATGGGCAGGTCTATCTCTCCCCACTTCAGAGACATAATAGCAATATATTCTGACCTACAAATGCAAAACAGAATTGTGATTTCACAACATACTCCAGATATCCAAAACGTAACTGTGCCTCAGTCTGTAGGTTACCTGTTCATATCAGAGGCCATTTTTGTTTCTGTAGTTTGAGAGCCAACATATCATCTAGAAAGCAAAATATCTGAAAGTCACCTGCTCACAGAGAGCACTGCTAGGCATCCCCTTAGAGCTAATACTAATCCTGCTTCAGGGTATGGATCTTTGTAATCCCAAAGATGGTAGTAAATCCCAAAGCCATGGAAGTAAACCACGTTTCCCCAAATAAAGGGAACATAAGAAAGTCAGAACTATGCATGATTTGCATGCAGGACAAATTGCATCGCAGTTAATATTTTACTCTTTTCCCTGATAAATCCTGTTGGTCTGGTTTCTCTTCCTCTATTTCCTCTATTTCACCTTCTGAAGACCTTTGAATTAATGAAATACTAAATGAACATCTTTCCAGAACTAGGCTGCATTGCTTTAAGTTTGGCAGAGATATTTTTTTTTACCAATAGTCTAACATTGATAGTCATTTCTGCTTCTTTAAGGCCTGAAAATCTGTAGCTGGCATGACCTGTGGTGGCTGCAGACAAAGTTTGGTCCACATCTATTTAACATCATGTGTGAATTAGTGAACTTAGTTCATGAAGAAAGGAACACTAATATTTACACATTTGTTTCCCAGAAGTTCTGAAACATAAACTAAATGAAAATACCCTTTATTAACAATTTACTGCAAATTAAAATGTTATCAAAAAATAACTGACTTTAAATTTAAATTACTAATGATAATGGATAAAACCATGAACATCTTAATTAAATCAGTCTGCAGATACTGTTTGACTCAAGAGTTTAATAAGATACACTAGGTCTGGTTGGGATGGAGTTAATAATCTTCCATGGCCTACATGGTGATGTGTTTTGAATTTGTGACTAAAAACTAAAACAGTGTTGATAACACACCAGTGTTTTGGTTATCACAGAGCACTGTTTGTACAGCATTGAGGTTTTGTTTTGTGGGTTTTTTTACCTTCCTTTTCCCCACTCTGTTCCCCTAGACAAGGCTAAGGACATGAAAGAAGTTGGGAGAGAGCACAGCCAGGACAGCTGACCCAAACTTACCAGAGAGATACTCCATACCCTATAACCATGTGCTCAGCAGTAAAAGTTCAGCAAAAGGAGGAGGAAGGGAGAAGGTTTGGAGCTACAGCATTTATCTTCCTCAGGAACTGTTACAGATGATGTAGCCCTGCTTTCTGGAAACGTCTACCTGTTGATGAGAAGTTGTGAGTTAACATCTTATTTTGGTTTGCTTCTGCTTGCAGCCTTGTCTCCCTGATTAAATTGTCTTTATCTTGACTTATCTCACTTATGACCCTGTGATTCTCCCCCCCACCCTCCTGGGGTTAATAAGCAATGACTAGGTGGGGGCTTAGCTTCCACACAGGGTCAACCTGCCACACAAGAAAAAATAAGCCAAATAGACTTCATTTTATATACACACTCTAGGCAGACATACATGATTATAGACTCCAGCTTTTAGATTGGAAGTGTCACCTAGATAAAGTTATCGGAGAGTGGAAAATAGCAGAGAACCTGTCCAGTAGGAAGAAAAAACAGACTCTCAGTGTCATTCATCAAATTCATGAAACCTGATAAAGGCTTAAGAAGACAATATCTGTGCCCAGGCAGCTTTAACTATTAGGAAAATTAATTAGTAATGGGCAGAAAACTAGAACTAAGTGCAGAGAATGGAGGAAACATTCAAAGCAGTGAAATGGGTTTCTCTGAACATTAACATATTGAGAAGGAAAAGGATAAAAGAGGAAAGACAGTAAGAAAAACACATGTAAACCATTCTCTAGTAAAATCTCTCCTCTTTGTAGCTGGCAGAAACCTTCTTAAAAAAAAAAATTATGGACACTGCTGAAGCGCCTTAGGAAGAAAACTTTGCTCCATGAGCACCTAATTGATTTAAACACTAGCCACCCATAGTATAATTATTAATTCTGCTGCCAAAGTTTTCTCTCTATTGCATGACACTTAACAGTGGGACCAGAATCTTCCAGCAGAAGTCAGACTGGCACCTCAGAAACTTCTTACTCACAGTTTATTGTTATAAATAAAAATAAATAAAAAACAAACACCCAAACAAATAAAATTCCAAATGCTGAGCACTCATCCACTTACATTTATTCATAGACTGAGATTCTTATGCATAGCTGATGCATGTTCAGACATATCTTTATTCAGATCTAAGCTACAAAATGGATAGTGCAGTGACAGTATAGATCCGATCTCATAGTGCTTTGCAGAGAGAAACATTTCTAATAACTTCTTCTTCCCCAGTAATAAGGAAGTGATCAGGCTTCTAAACTTCATCATTTCAATATCTAAATCAATAAAGGGTGGGGAAGGAGCCCAGGAGGCATGTCAAGCACAAGGGAGGAGGGAGAAGGAACAGTCTCAAAAAATGTTGCTTTATTTGCTAAGAGTAACAGATCATAATGAAAAAAAATGGGAAAAGTACTGAAGATAATTTTGCAATCCTCATAATAAAGTCTGGCTATGATTCACTGCACTGTATACAGTGAATATAGACAATGCAAGTGTGCATAATTTTGAACATCTAGTGAAAAATTAATATTGCCTCCCTAAGAGTGGTCCACTTCAGTGTGGGCACACTCCATGAGTTGTGCTACATCTGATTGTTCTAAAGCAAATTAAGCAAGACATACTCTTGGGTGTTTTGCAGTTTCTCCACTAATTAATTCAGGCCTTTCTTCACTTGCATTTGAAAGAGGATATGAAGGTAAAAGCAGGGTTTGGGGACTTTTTTTCTCCATAACTTGTCTCATTATGCAACTGAGTGTGATCAAGCCTGTGCATGTGTAGTCAGCAAGCAGAAAAGAACTGCTGAGTGCCCACAAATACTGCTAAAACCAATAAAAACTGCAGGGACATTGTGACTTTGAGACACAGTTCATCCTTCTTCAGAAACCTACTCATAGGTAGGGTTATTCTGAAGCTGTGTGAAAAGATTTCTGTACTGGTGGAGTTTTTTCTATTTTACTTCCAGAGGTATATTTTATCAGACAAGCCAAGTACCAGGGCAGGATGAGAAGCAAAGAAGAATACCTCTGTCTCAAGAAGATGAGTAGAGTTCATAAGCATCATGAGCCCATTTGCACACACTGGCAACAGACCCACAGTCAGCAAAGGTATTCTATGAGCAATGCATCATTTAATACTGCAGATTAACAGGTCCTACTGAAGTTCCTAAGGAAAAAAAATATCTGTTATTGAGCTAGGTTGACTATGAAGGGTTTGGCATTCAAGGACGATGGAATGAACATATCCTATCAAGAACACGTTAAGTCTTGTCCTTATTCCATCTCCAGTTAAGCATTGCCATCAGAAGGGCATTAGTGATGCATAGCAGTCATAGCACAGGAGTCACTTTCAAAGCCAAAAAGGCCAGGCTGTGCAGCCTGTCTGCCTTCATCACTACTGCCAGAGGTTGAGATGTCTCAGTATTAGTCAGAAGAGTACTAAAAAGGCAATATATATAACTGACTTGTTTAATGAAATGTCCTTGTTTAGAGTACAAGGGCTACAGTAAGCACTGCAAAACGTGCCATCATCAAAAAAAGCGAAGGAATCAAGAGGGAGGTTGAAGATCTGAAGAGGTTACCTTGACTAGCACAGGGCTAAACTGAGAAGCAGGAACACAAAAAGCAGTAGATCCCCTAGACAACACAACAAGCTAGTATATGGCTTCAGCAATGTCCTCTATATGAAAATATACTCTGTTGAGACAGAAGATGCAGAACCTGGCAATAAGCTCAAAAAGTTCTGAAAAGAAAGGCAACATGATATATGTTTGAGACTATCACCTGCAAAAAAATGTCTAATGAGGAAATTAGGAGTAATTGAAGTGTCATGACACTTGATCTGCCTTATGTGTATTGTGCATATTGGAAGATAGAAAATAGTCCAGAAAATCTACAACATATAGGAATAAAAATGTATATTGTATGCATGTATACATATACATATAAATACATATAAGATGCACCATTTGAAGGACAAGAAAAATATCCAGTTCGTAGAAAAAAAAGAAAATTCAGGTTACTAATTCTGAAAAGAAAAGGATTTTCTCCCCATTTATTTTAAATCAATATGTCCTGATGTGGGAAACTGCAGTTTTACACATTGCAACATAATAGGTTGTATGAAGAGGAAAGGGAATATGAAATTTTTACCACTTCGAATTTTAACACATTAGAGCTTGAACATTAACAACAGTCTTTTCTTTCCTTTTTCTAAAGACATCCAATTTCCCTTCATCCATACATTCTTGCTATTTTTGCAGAGCATTTAAAAAAAAAAAAAAAAAGTCAGGATAGAAATGAGAATTGTGTCATTACTTAAATCAAACCCCCAGATAGTTAAACCTACTGGCTTGTTACCACACTTCTGTTATAATGTCTGTGTCACACTGGTCCTTTTGTACCTGATTAACTCTAGTAATGTCCCCTCTTTCCTGCATCAGAATTTATAGACTTGATTAATATGCAGAACAAATGCATTTAGAAGTACACACCAGAGTATTCTGGAATAAAGTACTAAGTTCCTAAGTGAAACACCTGATCAATTACTATTTAATACTGAATATTTAAATTTGTCCTCATATCATGAGAGAAGACTTTTTTTTTTTTCAGAAAAGTTGGAATTGGTTGCTTTAAGAGTAGATCCCCAAAAGACCCCACTGGAAAGACAACCTGTGGCAGGGAGCAGCAAAAACCAGTGGCTCTCCATGGGCCATAAGCAGGGCAGCTGTGGAGCACTGGGAATCCCCCAGCCCTGACCACTGGGCACTTCCCTAGCGATGGGACAATGAATAGCTGTGATGTGGGCCCAGCTTTGTGAGGCCCATGACTGGGCATGGCAGGGCAGGGCTGTAGTAAGCTGGAGACCAGACTCTGCTGTGACATTGCTGGGTAGGGCTGGGCAGGGACAGTCGAGGCTGCTGGCACCACTAGGGCCACCACAACTTGCACAACACCCTCAGCAAGAGCTATAAACAAGGAGCACATGGAAGCTCTCAGTTTAAATTGTCAAAGTTTCAAAGACACCTAATAAAATTTTACTTACTATTTGTAAACACTGTAATGTCTAGTTAAAGGTCTTCATGTTTATTTGTTTTCTAGTATAAGAAGTGCATGGATTTACAAGAAAGGCTTGACTGAAAGGCAATGTCTCACTGGAGACTAGAAGTACAAAAGTAGCTGTAAGGCTGAAAAAGGAATATGTAGGCTGCTGAAGGAGGTGGATGACTTAACAACAACAGGCACAAACAAGGCCAAGGTATTTATCATCATCTGTCTCAGTCTTCACTAAGGTCTACCACACCTCTGTGATTAGTGAAATAGGTCATGGAAATCTACCAGCAGTCCATGAGGACTCAGGGATTAATTCAGAAAACTGAACCCACACAAGCCCATGGGATCCAACAGGCTGTATCCAAGAGAGCAGAGAGAGCTGGTAGACATCCTTGCAAGGCTGCTTTCTATTACCTTTGAAAGCTCATAGAGATAAGTGTTCCCGCATGACTGAAGAAGGGCAAATGTTGTATCAACCTTCAGAAAAAGTCAAAAGGTAAACCCAGGGAACTCCAAGTCTCAATTTGATCTCTCGAAAAAAATCACAGAGCAAGCCTTTTTCAAGTGTGTTTCTGGGCACATAAAGTAGATAAGATGACTGGGCACAGTCAGCACACATAAGCGTAGATTGTCATCTAGGATAAAATTACTTGATTTGTGAATGAAGAAAGAGCAGTGGATGTTACTTGCCTTCAGCTTTGGAAATATTTTTGTCTCTCACAATATCCTTGTATGCAATTTATGATGTTATGATCTGTATTGGTAGGCAATGAAATGCAAAAAACCTGCTTGGGTGACCAGTCTCACAAGACAGTACACAGCCTATCATGTGTCTGTACCTGGAGGTTAGCAACAAGTGGAGTACCACAGAGGTCTATCCGGGGAACTATCCTTTCTAATATATTTACCAATGACTTGGAGGTAAGTGGTTAAACACATTTTCATCAAGTATGCAGGTGACATCAAATTATGTCACTGATAAACAAAATGGAACTAGTCTCAAGAAAACTCTTGGGGGCTTACTTTAACTCATTGAAACATAACTGAAACATATGTAGCTGGGTTGAGTAGAGCAACCAGAAATAGTGTTATGGACCCCTAATATGGAATTGTCAAATTCTGTAGTAACAGAGTAGATCAGGACTTTTTCAAAATTGAAATGTTACCTAGGACTTGATACACATTTATGCAGTTATCTTCATACATTCTGGATGATAGTTTCTGCTCAACCTAATACAGGCGAAAGTATAGGAGAAAGTAAGAAAATAATTAATTAAAAAATATGGAGGCAAGACTGAGTTTCCCTAAAGTTACTTGGGAAGGGGAATTTTAAATATACTATAGAATAAAATTATAACTTGCTGTATATTCAGACAGTATATTTTTCCCTCAAAAAGGATTTCACTTTCTCGCCTAGAGTGCCAAATGATTTATTTAGCAACTGATTAACTTTTAATGTCATGATCTCTAGCCTGTATTTTATCTAAAATGGTGAAAGTTATCATTGTTCTTTTTAAAGATCTGGAGATTTACTCATTTGCTTTCATAACTCAAGGGCTATAATTATAATTTAGATGTCAATGAATTCTTCTGGATCTACCATGCAATATAATGTTTCCTAAGTGGAAAATACAGACTTGATAATACTTCTAGGACTCTCTTCCAGGATAGCTAAGTTTCTTAAGGTGTTACTTTATTCCCAGAAAAATCTTACCTTATCCAAACAAAGACTAATCTCTAGCATTTATAAAGTTATCTCTCTTCCTCATTAAAATAAAAGTAATCTGTATCAATAAAGCAGATTACCACTGCTTCTCCCTCTGGAGATGAAATACCTCTGCTGCTACCAGTAAAATGTCCCATTTATATACCTTTGTCTCAAAGAGATTATATATTTTTTCCTACTAACTCATATTAAGATAAAATGGAATTGATTTTCAAGAACATGAACAACAAAAACTTAACCAGGAATACTCAGCAGGGATTTACCAAGTGAAAATTGTCCTTGACCAGCCTGGTTGCATTTTATGATGAAATGATTAGCTGTATGGACCAGGGGAGGGCAGCGGATATGATACATCTTGGCTTTCATAAGGCTTTTGACAAAACCTCCCACAGCACTGATATAGAAGCTGAGGAACTGTGGGCTGACTAGATTGTTAGATATGTTGATAATTGCCTGGACACTGGGCTCACAGTAATCAGTGGCTCAAAGTCCAGCTGGCAGTCAATAACAGAAAGAGAAGCAAGGAGTTCGTTCTGGATCTGACACTGTTTCTTATCTTCATCAGAAACATGGGTCATGAGGAAGAATGCACTTACTATAAAATGTGAGGACAGTACTAAATGGAGGGAAAGTTGATACCCTAAGTGACAGAGTTTTATTTCACAGCAGTCTTGAGAAACCTGTAAACTAGACCAATAAGAATTTCCCAAAGCTCAATAAGCAGAATTGCAAAGCTCTACACCTGGAGAAGAATAACCTTGTGCACAAGTACAGCTGGAAAGTGGCTGCCTGATTCCAAGCCTTCCTGGAAGGGCCAGGGACCATGGTGGAATCCAGTGTGAGCAATGGTGCAGTCTCCCTCTGAAGCTGGTAACCCAATACTGGGCCACATTGAGAAGTGTAGCCATCAGGTCAAGGAAGCTCCTTGAGCTGCATCTGGAAAAGGCTGAATCTGGTAAGCTGTGTTCAGTTTGGGGCTCTGCAGTTCATGAAGGATGCTGAGAAGTTAAAGAAGGTCCAGTAAAAGGCTCTAAAGACAGTCATCACTTGACCCATTACAAAACATTGAGAGAAGTGGGCTTGCTTAGTCTGGTAAAGAGGGTGATCTAATAACAGCCTGCAGCTACTTCTAATGGCAATGGAGACAACCTCTTATCAGATACAGACAATGGCAAAAGTAAGTAGTTGCACTTAGGATGATTGATGGACAATAAGAAAAATTTCTTCACTAGAAAGATAGTATACTAGAATATATTATTCACATAGGTGGAAACTTCATTCTTAGAGGTTTTCAAGGTTGCCTAGACAGAGCCACAGCTCACTTGATCTAGAGTTGCTAACAATCCTGTAACAAGCAGAAGGATGAACTTGATGGCTTCCAGGGGTCACTTCCAAACAAAATGTTAGTGATTCTGTGAAAAATTGTGAAACAAATGGCACTGACAAGTGTAACTTGCTTTTTACAGTAATGTTTAGAAGGGTTATGAAATATGCCCTTTGTTCATGAAGTGCTTTGAATAAATGTAACCACATTAGAGAAAGGACTAACCCAAAATGGCAAGATCTCCATTCACATTACCTACACAAAGCAACAATGTTAGTTGTTTAGGACAATTCTTCACCTATTTAGAAAATACATGTATTTACTGAATGACAAATCAACATTGAAAGGCAGTTTTTTCATAGGCAGAATGTGGCCTACACTTTAATCAGAAAACAGCATGAAATGCCATTTCCTTTCTATACACTTAGATGTATTAAACTTTTTTTTTTTTTGCTTTTACAATCATGGAACCTTCAACACAAGAGTGCCAAAAGTGTCTAGTATTTGCTCAGAGAAAAGATTCATGAACATATTCCCTCAACTTTCTGCCAGCTCTCCCATGCAGGTATTTTTTATTTCTTTCAAATGAGTCTGAAAAGAGTCTGCCACCAAACAAACAAACAAAGAAACAAACAAACGAAAAAAATAATGAACTACAAATCAAAAAAGTTAATTTAAATATGAAAGAAATTAACAAGATACTGAATTTTGCTCATGTTTTTCAATACAAGTATGGCATGGTGTTGTGTTCTAACTGCCAAGTAATAGACATATACATAGAATTTGGTTACTCCTTCCTGACTACTAAGGAAATCCTTGGATATGATGCCTGTCCTAGCAAACTCTCTAAAAAACCTGCCTCCTACCACACACATTATTTAATATCTGCATAAACCAGTATTATGCCAAATGCATAAGTGGTTTTACCTGCTATGAGTTAGTGATTTCAAATAACAAAAAAATATAATTTTGTGTGTAAACTGCATTAATTTCTGGGATCCACCTTATCTCCTTCAGCAAAAACAGTTTTATTTTTTAATTATTGCATTAAAATCTAACCACTCATCTTTAACAAAGCTAAGGAGCTACTTAGTACTGCTGCTGCAGCCATTCAGTCTTAATGACTTTAGTGTTGTATTTATAGCCACTCATTGAGAGAATACAGGAATGAAAAAGCCAATTTGTAGTGGAATTATAAAATGGCTCAGGGACAAATACTAGAAAGTCATAGAGAATACTCAGAACTGGTAAAAGGTAATGAATTCACTACATATGTCTATATCCATAAATTAAATAAGAGCAAGGCAACGGCTCAAGTACCAACCTACACTCATCCATAACATTTAACTGCTAACATGTATACTCCATCAACAGTTGGCAATTATTATTTTCCCAGACAGTGGGAGATTAAGTGCAGTTTGCAGGATAAGACAGGTCAGGGGCTGTGTGTTGTGAATGCATAAATACACTATGGTCCATTTTATTTTCTACCATGGGCACAACCCTCTAGTCTTCAAGAAACCTCCCAGGAATAAGAATCTGCACTACACTTTCCTGTGCTCTAGAATCAGGATGGACAAAACCACAGATTGTATCAGGTAGCACCAATGCAGCTACTTTGTCCGTATTCTAGAATTCTCCAATGCTCTTGGTTCTTCGGCATACATTCACTATGATACTGTACTGTTCCTTCAAGGAGCAATGAGTATGTCTGGCATTCACTACTGTAACCGCAGCCCATGAAAACATTCTTGATAAATTAAACATGCAGAGCCTGTATACTCCTCACAGTGCAGCCACAGCAAGAAATGGCCAACCTCGGGCCAGTGGGTAGAGTTTTTAACCAGTTTCCGCTGTGGCTTTTCTACTGCAGCAGTAATGTTGACAGTACCTGAGCTAAGAAGCTTCTAACTAGCTCAGCTTGTTCATCGCAGCTGCAGCTGCCACAGACATGCCAAAAGTCCTGCTCCCAGAAGCTGCAGGGATCTTCAAAAATTTCTCTCAGCTGCTGACCAGCCTTATAGTCCAGGTTGAATGGAGCTCGCAGGACATACACAGAACAGCACACACCCTGCTCCTATGAAACAGAAGTTGGGCTAATGTGCAAGCCCCAACAGGATTGACAGAGATCCCCAGTGACACCTCTCCAGACCCAAACTGTACCCAAATATGGGGCAAGCCAAGGAGGCCAGCCCCGCAAATGAACACAGAGATGCAAAATTCCCCCCTCTACTACTCCAGTGATGTTGGGCACAGGTGAACTAGCTTTAACCATGTCTACATGGGATCATACAAATTCAGCAAGAAAAGCATTGCACATTCTTCCAAAGCAGAGAACAAACTGGTGTACCTTAAAAAGTATTGCAGTACCCCTACCTAAATCCAATAGACATGGACAGGTCTGAATACAATAAAGGAAAATTTTGCCCATGATACTGATATGAACAATACACTGCCTGATAATATTCCCATAACCAGAACAGAAAAAATCCTTCATGTTGTATAATCCCATGAAACCACTGATATTCAGTAAGCGGTACATGACTCAGTTCAACTGCCTTGAAAAAAACCAAATATAACCATGTTATGCATTTTAAGTTCTGGTCTTTAACCCTCTAAAGAGCTTTCAGGATGATGCCTTCAATAAGCCATCTCCTGAAGTTCTGATAATAAAGGTTTTATTTCTTTCTGTAAGTAGAGAAAAACAAGTTATGCATCTAAGCTATGAACAAATCCCAAAAATGCTTGATTTTTTTCATTTCTCTTCTAATAAAAAAAAACACAAACCAGTAAGTCCATTCAAAAATGGTAAAAAGCTGCCACACAGCTATAAATGTAATTGATATCACCATATTTGAGTAGCAGAGGCTACTCAAGTGTGTCACTTATAATATTAAGGAGGGGGAAAAAAAAGAAACACAACATTTCAGTCAATGGAGATTGGTATTTGCCTCATGAAAAGCCCTCTTATTTAAGGTGACATTAAACTATTTTGTTGTCTTAAAGAGCTGCCTTAGTAAAGCATTAGTTTCTCAATTGGATCAAACTAATTTGACTTACAATAAGTGGGAGGAATGGTTTAATTAGCGCTATTGAATATACTCTGCACTAGACTAGATTTTCTTCTCGGCATCAGGCAGAACTCATTAAAAAAGAGAACTCAACCTTTTGCTCATAATTACCTCTGGTAGACCAGCACTTGAGACAATTTTCTAATTGCAGAAGAGGAACTGCACAAAGCTACCATTCAAATGCATCTTTAATTTAGTTTTATTTTCTGCTCAGCCTTCCAAAACTAATTATTTAACACTGAGGTTAGAAAATTGGAGAGTGAGCCTCAAGAGAGATGGGGCAGAAGGTCTCTTAAAAAAATTGCATTTGAGCTTTGAGGAGGAAGGACAATGCTAAAAAAACAACCTGTAAAACTGCATAAGAAAAAATGCCCACCAAACAAGCACTGCAAAGGGCATGCAGTTCAGCATTGTTTTTGTCTTCACACAGCTGTCTTTTGAGATTGGAGAGTTGCATGGCAAATTAAATTCACTGTTGATAAAGGTAAAGTTTTGCATATGGAAAAAGAAAAGAGGTTTGACATAGAGTGACAGGTTTCGAGCTGATCATAATAAGCCAGAAAATACAACTCAGATTTGCTCTGTGGCAGCCAATAGAAGCCGTGAAAGAAATCACTGAGATCACCTCTGATGAAGAAAACATACATGGGGAGAAGCATAAAGGGAGGGTTTCTTGCTCCACATTTATTACTTAGAAGGCATACTCTGACCTCATAGTACGCATACAGCAATGTGTATACAAGAAGCTGTATGGAGCCAATGTTTGAAATTAAATCTTAAAATAGACTCTATGACTGTCAGCAAACTGCTTTGACAAAGTGTCATTTGTCATCAACTAAATGGCCAGCACAAGGTTCATACATCAATGTTCCTGCTGCATACCCATAATCCGGATGATAGCTATAGCAAAGGCCAGTAGAGTTACTAGAGAGTCACCATGTCAACCAAGTATTTCCTACTGCACAAAGAAATGTCTACACTAAGCTTGAGATTTTCTTTGGCTGCACTTACAGCACAGTCAAAGATCAAACTAAGGAGTATTAATAGGACAGAAAGGAGCTTGGCAGCACCTCTTAGAGAAACCTCAGCATCTTCCAGGATACTCCTCTAAGTCTGCAGCTTTTCTAGTGAGTGATATCTGTGTTGTCTTGCATACTGGAAGGCTTTCCCTTGCTTAATCCAGCAAATCTCTGTTCTAGTGCCATTTTACTATGTAGATCTTCATAAACACTATGTCCTGTTACTACAGCTGCATCATAGATGGGAAGCTGCTATTAAGAAAAATTATAAGCACCTTCTAAAGGGCAACTTTCTCTCTGTTAACTTTCTTTGATAGCATCTTGACTTATAAATTTATTGACAATAAATTCTTGTTTCACTGCATAACATCAAGAATTGTTTTCTTGATAATAGGAGCAAGTTAATGCATAACATTGTTCATTACCAGCTGCTGCAGAATCCTGTAAATCTTTCAAAGGTTATTGCTTGCTATAATGAACATATCTAAATTAGGCTTCAGTAGTGACAGCAGTGTTCAACACATTCAGTAGTTACAGTAATGTTACTGTTTAAAGTTACCAAATATATTTAATCAATTACTTTCCTGTAAGCATCAATAAGGAAGATGGATAAGGTCATCACAAAAAACAACTCTCTGATTTAGACCTTCAGGAAGAGTAACTGTGTTTGCTTTAGATCCTGAAAGAGGGGAAATATTGAACAGTAACAAGAAGTACAAAGACTGATGAAAGAGTAAGCGCTGTGGCTGGATGATACCACCTGAAATCCTCAGATACAGTGTCATCAGACCCTGTACACGAATGCTGTTGGTTCAACAAAGCCCTGCCAAAAAAAAACCCAAAAATTGTATCTATCTTATCTGACGAAAATCCGCACAAGACAACAGCAATCACTAACAATATACTACATGAATTTTAGCAAATAAATTTGATTGGCTTAGACAACCAAACTGTCTATTTTCATTTCACCTTAATCATTCTAGTGGGGTTTCTTACCACATCTTTCATATAACCCCCAATCAATCCATTCATAAAATAAGAATAATTATACTGTTCCATGAAAAAAGCCTCAGATTTACCTGGAAAAATAAGGACTAGACAGGAAACCTATGGCTTGATAGTATTTTCATTTAGTTTAGCATATCTTTCCTTTAATTTCATGCCTGATTAGACTGAAGGAGATCTTTTTCAGATCAACATGACCAACACCAGAAGCAGACTTCTTTCTCCTCAGAAACAGACTTGGAGTCAGTTAAGCCAGGCCTAAGCTTTTGATTATTTTCAAAGAAGAGACTGATTTAAGAATTCACAGCACAGAAAAATGCAGGAAGACCAGTCTGTACTATTGAGGAGAGTAAGATTTCTTCTTAAACAAAATATGGTGAAAATGCAATTTAAGAGAATTCTAATTATATAAAGAAAAGTACTGTGTTAAAACAAAAGCACAGGAATTATTATACTTAGCAAAATGCACTTTTTATAGGTGTGATTAAATTATTATGAAGTATCTTAGGATGAGGCTTGAATATAAATGGAAAGAAACAAGATTAAAATTTAAATCATAAAATTTACTGTATTTTATGGTGTTTCACCAGAATTACATTTAGCAAAATAGTGAGTTACATATTTTCACAAGCATAATTCATATGAAGATTTTCTCTACAAATTTAACTACAAAAACCCCTTAAGCTAGCCTCTAAATAATAGTCTCTATTTTAAATTTGTCTGTAGTACCCAAATGATTAAAAATTAATATAATTAAAAATTAATATAATTCAAAATTGTTAAAGGAAGAAATCTCTGTCAGATTAATACAAGAAACACATTTAAAAAAATCAAAGATCTTCGTCAATGAGTCAGTGCATTGCTATGCCTCAGAGCAGCATACACACAAGCAATATTCTCTGTGAACAGAAATGTTATATACATATATATCACTCTTAGGGGAAAAAATATTGGGTTTTTTGTAAATTTGTATCCTCTTTGCCCCTACAGAAGAGTAAAGATAAAAAGAAAAACATGTTTGCAAAAAAAATTAAGCCCCAGATGCATTTAAAAATAATTAGGGTATGCATCTTCCCAAATCCAAAGGCCCAAAGGATTTCTTAACTCTGAGGAAGCTCAGAAAAAAATCTTTCAGTCCATTAACCTCTTGCAGAGTAAAGGACACTAAATGCCTGAGAGGCAATCAAGAAAATTTATCTGGGCACCACTTTCTGCAGTCTTGAAGAACATTTCTACTCAAGACACCTAAGTATCTGTTAACTAATGGAATCTCCAAATCTTGTTATTAATTATTTTTTTTTATTATTTTTTAAATCTCTTTATCTCTCCTCAGAGCTTTCCCCACACATGATGTAGAAGGCTAAACACAGAGCATCAAATTACTCTTGGATAACAACTTCCCTGACGTCTATGAATGTTTCTATGTACTGAAGAAGGGAAACAAGCAGAATATGTAAAACATAGCATCCTGCTACTGCTACTCAGCCCGTGGCAATGGTACCTCTAAAGAAAAGCAATCCCAAGGGTGGAGACAGAGTCAGATGACTAAACAGAGAGGTACTGCAGAGGTCAAGCAGACAGAACAGTATTTAGCTTACACCACTTCAGTACTGTCAATAATGTCAAAATACTGTCATCTCTCTGCTAACTGCTTTATATTACTGCCCAGCCTCCAAACCAGGACTACTTTTTTTCCATACATAAGTGACATAAATGTTTTGTGATATAAGTCCTTTTTAAACTCCAAATTGCATACCTGCCTGGTGCTTACCCAAAGCTTCTCTGAGAGTTTTGATCCTTGAATTTAACCCATCAGTTCTGACTGAACCTCAGCCTCAGTTCTTCTCCAAGTGCTCTTCACTGTGTTCTCCCAGACCATGGCAGGCCTTCAATTCCCTGCCTACACTAAACATAAAAGAAAAAAAGAGTGAAATTCTGTTTGCTACTTGCCAGCTATGTGGGCTCCCCAGACTGCTC
The DNA here is from genome assembly GCF_003031625.1 of Empidonax traillii. NCBI lineage: Eukaryota > Metazoa > Chordata > Aves > Passeriformes > Tyrannidae > Empidonax > Empidonax traillii. Next base: position 359,953 of record NW_020955442.1, read on the forward strand.
AGGTCTTTCTGCTCTTTTTGCTTGTGCTCCAGATAAGAGCACAGCACGGGGGAGGAAGGAAGAGGGATGAGTTCAGCATACCTCTGTGGTAGGCTTAATTGGATGCTTCTGCCTCTGAAAGTGAGCAAGCAAGGTAGCAGAAGGCATTTCAATTAAAAAAAAAAAAAATTAAACTAGATCGGCTCCAAAAATTGAGAGAAAAATTAAAGGTCCTAATTGCAGTTAACATCTGATACACTTTAAAAAATTCAAAACACTGTCAAGCTACCCACTTTAACCAGATATTCAGGAAATGTCAAATTTAGGTCTTCTCAGGAGCAGCCATCAGGCTTGTGGCAGGACACAAAAGCATAAGAAGAAGCAATACTTCATAAGGGACTTTCCACATGGATCTGCTTTCATCCACAATGCAGTGCTGTTCAGTGGACCCACTGCCTCTGGTAGAAAAAGAAGGGAAAAGAAAGTGGAAAACATTGAAGACAAGGGGGAAAAAACCCTCTCAAACCACTTAACATGTCAAAACTAAGATACTTGGTGAGAAATGCTGTAGAAGCAGTGCCTTGAAAACTGATTGAGACAGTTTTTACCAGCGTGCTGAAAGGCAGTTGTCCATCATCTTCAAAAACAATCATATAAGGGTTGCTGCAGATAGGACTTTTCAATAGTAAGGTATGGCTAAGTCTCATGTGGCATTACAAACAAAAAAGGGGAAAGGGGAAGGAGAGTGGAGTTCCATCACAGCAGATATTTCTGTGTCGTTGAGTTTGTGAAGACAGTATGTACGTTAAAAGTCAATATGGCACCTAAAAGCTGTGGGGAAAGAATAACTGAGGAAAGAGAAATTTAGAAGGACAAAGGACAAGAGAGTTAAATTTTTGTACAAAAACGGAACTTTCTAACGCCTGTGTAGAAAACAAAGTCCTCTGTTAATGATAGCAACAATGTAGTCCAATAAATCAATGAAAAGGACAACTGGTGCAGAGTTTACAGAATTTAAAATAAAAAGAAAACCTGCAGAGGAAATTATTTGACTTTCCCTGGAAAATGTTCGCTATTTAATACCGTGTTATGAACAAAGTATACCATTAAAACTTTTCTAAACCATCTTTGATTCAATATCTGTATCATGTAGCTTTCCATTTGAGAATATCTTTAAGAACTTTATTTTGCAATTTCCAAAATACTAGTTTCTAGTGTTTTAATTAAACTTCAGTCAAGTAATAGAACTGATATAACTTTTCTAAAACACAGTGCACATCAATATGCTGTATACATCATTCCTTTCAGTCAGTCAGTCAGAAAGTTGAGCAACTGAGATGTGAAGTAAACATACATTTGAGATAAAACTAGAATTGGTAGATTTACATTTTAGTCACAATGCTGCATTTCTGTATTGTGATCTTTTGCTAAAATATACTACTACTTTGCCTGTTTTCAACAGTATGTGCTTCATTTCACTTTTAAATTTACTGGTGTTTACTTTTATAATTCAGAAATAAAGAATATAGAATTGCACAGGAACACTCAGAATAAATTCAAGATAATTTCTTGTTAGAACCATGTAGAGAAATACAATTGCCAGCTTCTGAGAATAGTAAGTGCCTGCCTATTTGAGGTAGATTGACCCTGACTGGATGCCACACACCCACTCTGTCACTCTCCTCCTCAGCTGGGCAGAGAGAAAATATAACAAAAGGCTGAGATAAGGGTAGGGAAGATCACTCACCAGTTGTCACCACGGGCGAAACAGACTCAACTTGGGAAAATTGGTTTCATTTATCACCAACCAAATCAGAGCAGGATAACAAGAATAAACCCCAAATCCTAAAAACACCTTTCTTCCCCCACTCCTCTCCTCTTCTGCGAACCCCTGGTGGTCTAGTGGTTAAGGACATGGCGCTGTCACTGCCAAGGCCAGGGTTCAATTCCCGGTCAGGGCACTCCCTGGGCAGATGGAGCTCATTAGCCCTGTAAGGCAATCCATCTACGTCCTGAGGACCTCGCTGCCACTGTCCGACTTGCTTGGCCCCGGCAGATGAACCTCAGGATTAAAGGGTGGGCTCAGTTCCGCGCACACTGTGTCTCACCTAAAAAATCCAATGCGCAGGCTGGAAGGTGTAAAGACCTTCCCCGGTTCTTCATTCGCGAAGAGACTGGCCATTATTATTTCCTCTCCTCTTCCGAGACTCAGCTTCACTCTCAAATTCTCAGGCTTCTCCCACCTATTGGCTTAGGGGGATGGGGAATGGGGGCCTGAATCTAACTCATGGGCATATTAAGTTTAAGATTTACCTCTGCCGTGTGTTAATCTAGGGCAGAATTCTTAATCACTTGTTGTAAAAATTAGTTATCAACATCATTTGACGCCCTTTGTTCCCCCCAAAACACAATTGCTACTGATGCTTAAGTGATTACGGTGTTCAATATGTTCTTCCATTGCTCCCCTTAAGACTTAATCACTGTGTGCACATACACAAATTGTTCTGAGACTAAGAACTCTGCTGCTAAATACTACACCATTCCAATACTCCTTGATAGATAAAATATAGACAAAATACAACAGACGTCTGACATTAGAGTGGCCAGTAAAACTCATTCCTCTGGTGAAACAACAATCAGAAAGATCACAATTTTTCAACAGAACTGCCCTCACATTATTTTACAGGTAATGTAAGTACTTCTGGAAAAGTAAGAGTTTGTTCATGAAGGAATGAAAACACAATACATTAATGACAAGAATGAAAATAGCAAAAGGATTTCACATTATGCTATGAACATTTCAAATTTTTAATCTGTCCTGCTAATAGACAAGTGTACAAGTTGGGGGCAGAGGCAGAATGCTTAAATTTGAGTAAAAGACCAGTCAAAACAAACTGAACTTTACATATGTCTTTGAAACAGCTTGAATTTTAGAAATGGATATATGACAATTTAGGCACAAAATTCAATTTATCATGCTACCTGAAGAACAAAAATGCAGCATCTGTTGCAGACTAATTATTTTTTAAAACTGTAAATTAGAGTCATAAGAAATAATCTCTGCCACAAACACAGAAGACTTGCAAGGAGCTATTTCAAATAGGACAGAAAAAAATTACATTTGGTTAACAAGAGATCTCATATAACTGCTAATGAAAATGAAAGTAAATCTGTAACTGAGGATGTTTAATTTGCCTCTGTGTTAAAATACAAAATGGATTAATAACTATTCCATTTAGCTTTTGAAACTGCAATTTTACTACATTGTGATCTCTTTCGAAAACCTAAGAGGAATGCAAGCTTAATATTACTCTTCTGATCAAGTTACATTCAATTACACATGTATGATAGACCCATTCATAGTTGACACAGAGGAATGGAATAAATTCTGCTTAAATTACAAACTGAAAGCAACTGTTTCGGCATTTTATGGATTCCTGTTTCAAAATAGCCCTCCATGATATTAAAAGTAGAAGTGTAGCCACCTAAAAAGAGCAGATAAAGGAAATCACGGAAGGAAAAAAAATGGGGTGGGGGAAGAGGTAGAAGGAAGAAATCTATTGCACTGCTACACTAAACCAATACTAACCACTATGCAAGTAATTTTCCTGGTGAAAAAACAATAGATTCAGGACAGAACAACTGGGACTGGAAATAAAATCAACCATGTCCTGCTCTGTAATAAATCTTCTATTAGCTTTGTAGACTTAGAAGCAATATTAAAGACTGCACAATAGTGGGAAGATAAGGATCCTCTTGGCAAAAAAAAACCCAGAAGATCTTGCAGATAAAAGTGCTAGTGAAAAGATAATTGGGAATGATGGCAACTCTTACACTTTCAGAAACACTCTTCTGCTGAAATAAGATCTTATCACACGTTTGAGTCTTACACAGAGACGAAGAAATTCTCATTGTGGTGTCAAAGAAAACCACAACAGGAGTGGGCCAGGTAGCAGCTCAGCAGAAGCAGGAAGATCAGATAGGGAAGCCAGCAGAGGACACATCAGAACATAACTGTGGCAGAATCCTCCACAGATTTCCCAGATACCCAGGCTGCCAGGTGCTTCTTCCCTCAGACATTCAAAGCAGGAATTCCCTACCCATCCAGGTCCATCCTGGACCTGCTGCTTCTGCTCACCTGTTGTGGCTGCTCCCCTGTGAGGTGTGCAAAAGCTTGATCTTTCATCCATATCCAGGCTCTGCTAGTTTGCTTTTTCATATGAGAAGATTCTCATGCAAGTGAGTAAGCAAGTATTTACCCATGTAAAACCGATAGTTAAAAATTACTCAGTTTGGGTTTTTCTATGTTTCTGCTCACTGATAAAGAATTCAAAGCAACAGAAATATTGGTGTCAATTTTCTCTACAAGTCCAGGTCTTCCTAATATGTAGGAACTCACTCCATAAATTTCTTGGGCTTTCTGGCTGGAAACACCAGACCTTTCCTTGGTGCCACAATGAGAACGTAGGCATTATTTTAAAGGCTGTTCATTTAGGTTTTACATGTGAAATTAAGTATTTTGAAAATGCAAAATGAAGGAGGGTTTTTTTACCAGGCAGATATATTGCAAACTTAGAGCATACCATGGCACTCAGATAGAGTTGGCTGACAGGATTTTTTCTCTAATGTGCACTTCAAGAAATTCATGTGCACACCAGAATAGACTGAAGTTGTTCTCTTTGGAGGAATACTTTAGTAAACTGCACTTAAACAGAAACATAATACACCAATTACTGTGGAAATTCTTGCCAAAGTTTTTTAGCATTCATTTTGAAAAGCCTGGCAATAAGAAGAAACAATGAACTCATACCAATTTATAACATTTGAATTACACTGCAGAATTTCCTGGCTATTAGAGCATCCCAGTATGACTGCATAAAGTCATACACCACAAAGACAGCTACTACAATGCACTATTCTCTTTGCATCACCTCATTTATTGCATTTCAGTGTTGAAAGTCAAACAAACAAGAGGACTAATCAACGAAGTGACAGTGCTGATCTATCTCTTCATCTGAGTTTTGAACAGAATGTACCTTCTTAATGACTCCATGCTCTCAATTTTATTGTTACTCAAAAAGCATGTATGAGACAGTACATTGATTGTGATCTGGAACTGTCCCTATACACCAAATAAGTGTCTGTTTTATAATTTGCTCTAAATTAGCTAACACAGAAAGTAGAGTGTATTATGCACTAAAAGTCTAATTTTTTTAGAAGTTTTCAGTCATTTACTAGCATTATATCAAATTGATAATTAAACCTGGAATAAGAGCACAGCATTACTGGGCTGCAGTAAGGCTTTTACAACTCAGCATCATCAGAGAGTTTAGAAAGCAGGCCAAATACTGTTTAGTAGACAGGCAACTAATCTTCTGTATGTGGCTCCCAACTGTGTTCCATCAGACAGAACTCCGGACAAAAACTCATGACACCTGGGTTCACTTCATGACCTGTGACAATGAACTTCACACTAACCTAGATCAAAACTAAAAACACTTAGCTGCTTTAGAGAGATAAGATTAGAAGAAGACAGACTAAACAATAAAGTAGGCTGTTACACTTTGTTAGCTGAAACAGCCATTTTAACTTTGATATAAAATATTACCGAACTTTAGTCTATTTCCATGTTGCATCTCTTCAATTCCATGCTTCAATCTCTTACAGCTTCTATGCTTCCCACTCTTTCATGAAACTCTAATGACGTATCATTCAGGTTGCTGCAACTGACTTCTTCCCTGCAAAAGATGGAAAGATTCCTCTCCTGGGAGTCACCCACTGCAGAAGTCTTCCCTTTGCTGGGTGCTTACATCCTTGATTACAGGACTTAGAAATGTCTGCATCAAATGAGTACCAGGACTGCAGGACACAGAAGGATGGTCACAGTTAAGGCAGTTCGATGCCTTCCTGGGAGACCTGACTGAACTTGATCTTTACCTCCTCTGTCCTGGAGCTCTCAGTCTTAAGCAATTCAAGCTTCTCACAGCTGATCACTGAATATTCTGTGCATCCATTTGCTGAGATTCAAATTTACAGAAATGTTGATCATGCAAAAAGGTACATCTGAAGACACTGGGAAGTCCATTTTCATAATAAAAATAAATAAATATTTCCAAGCACTCTGTGCATTTAAAAGAACCTTTAGAATTAGAGAATGTGACAATTTTAGGTTTAAATCTCTCTGTACCTCATTTCCTTCTCTGTAATATGAAGACAGATTATTTCCTCTCAGCATATTCTTTTCACTGCATCTCTGTGAAACTCACAGCACAGTGAGGAAACTTAATTTAAGCAATTGTGTCTTCAGGAGAAAATTTAAATCATTCATTAAATAAGGCACCAGATGAGGTATGGAGGTGTTGTTATGTCCCTTTTTTTTTTAATTATTATTATGGCCACTCAAATACAACCATCAGTGCAGAAACTGCACTCCTGTTTGCTGAACACTTTAAAGTTTGTACTTCAACATTATCCTAATGTTGAACTAATTTAAATTTCTGTATTTCCTATTTTGAGCACTTATACTGCCCTTCTGCTGCCCTAAAGCTCAGCAAGCTTTATATCAGGAAAAAAAAATATAAAAGGGCAGAGAAATGAGAAATATATTTGGAATATTAGAAACAAACTGAGTTCAGTTTCAAGTTCAGATTGAACTTTCACAGTAACTCACATTTTATGCGCTCCTGCTCTTCCTATCTCAATTAAAATTTATACATTTGCCAATAAAGATTTAGAGATCGGCAGTTCATTTATCACATTTGCTTGAGTTACTCATTTCCAAATCATATGCCCATTCCAGCTACTTACCACATAGTAGCGTTGGACCAACTTATTAAAGACCATGGTTTCTGTTGCCAGTGACAACTACGATAAAAGCACTTAAAAGGAGGAAGAATTGGATCTAGTGCCATGAGAGTAATGTGTTGAAATATAGCAAAGTTTTTAAATCTCAAGAGGAAAGCATTTTTCAATAAGACAGATGCACTTATCCTGCTAAAACTCAGGCTTTGAAAGCCTGGCTTCCAAAACACAAATCCTGTGAGTTAAAAAAAGACAAATCGCAATGTACCCATTTAAAATTAAAAATATTAGATATTCCAGTAGCCAAAACTCAAAAAGAATATTCAGTTTGTTTATGGTTTTCTAAAGAAAAGCTGTCTTCATGTTCAGATTAAGCATGAACACTAATCCAGAAAGACATGGCAGGGAGCAAGGAATTAACATGCAGAGGAAAAGAAATGGTGCTGCAGGAATAGGCATTCCTGAGATCATCCTGATAAAGGACTCTAGATCTGCTTGCTTGCTACAGAAAACTCATTGCTCAGCTGTGAGCTACTCTTCCTCCTTTCTTACAAACTAAACAGTTTGAAATCTAGCTCTTACTTTTTTTTCTTAAGTCAGTCATGCCTTAAGCAGCTGCACAGCACATCGTAAAGAATATAAACCTTTCATCCACTTTGGCAAAAGCTCAAACTACAGTGACTGAACACCTAAGAAAAGACAAGAAATCAAAGAATTACCTCTGACTTTCCCAGAGATTCTCCAGGATAAAATGAAGTCCTACAAGATTAGAAGCATTCACTCAACTTGTTCAGGGAAAACTCCCAAGATATTTGTAAATGAATGTCCTGAATGAACAATGCCTTATCTTATTTCTCTTTTTATTTTTTCTTTCACTGTAGAAGTATCATGTAAGAATAAAATACACTCACTCAAGAAATTGCACATCTCAGACAGTTTGTTATTATTCAAATAGACATTTTCTGACCTAATCTCTCGGTTTCCTATACTTAGCAACCTTCTCTTGGGTTCACTAAAGTTTCTGCCTGTATAAGTAAGCATGTGGAAACAGCACACTAAGAAAGTTATGTGGCAGTAATAGCTATGGAAGACAGCTGAAAATCATTCAGTTGAAAATTCCTGATTTTAAATGAAGCGCATGACATTTTGGTAATCAGGTCACGATTACGTACTGTTTAAAGAAAGGTGTGCCTGCATGCAAGCTTTCCTGTGTGTTTGTTTGTTTGTCTGGGGGTTTCCCACAAAAAACCACCACTATTTCAGATCCTAATTTGTTAGTTGCTCTTTGTTGCCATCTCTTTTACTATACATACACAAGTATGGCTCTGGCTTAGTAACAAACTGTAAAAAAAAAAATGTCATTTATTGATTTTTTGGGATTTATTTCTGGTGAAAAGATTTATTGATTGTTAATAACATGTGGCACATATGGTGTTAGATTATTTAGTCATTGGTCCAAATACACTTTTCTATTGTTGCTCTTTTTTACCTACCAACAATGCCTAAGTTATCCACCTTCATGCTCAAGACTTAAAACTGTTTATTGTACTGGTGAAAGTCTTTGGCATAACATTGGTATGAAAGTACTCAAATATTTATATGTCAGTAGAAGTCCTGGAGGCAAATACAGATTATGACTATACTGTGGATGCAATTGCCATATCCTTAATTCCATGTCAAGATAAGACTCAAGTACAATAATCTGACCCTTTCTTTCCTCACCACCTGGACCCAAAGAAGTTGGAAAGGAAGAGGAACACCCCAAAATCCCCCTGCTTCTCAGTCCAGACAGATACTTTTTGATGGTGTATTTAGACAAGTAGCTGAGTTATTTGAGCAATGTAGGAAAAGTATTTTCTGGCAAGGATGAACTGCATCTACAGACTTTGCTAGTAAAGCCAGTACAGATTAGATCCACATATCTCTTTCTTTACCATTCCTATCTTAACTTTATCCTTCAGTCTCCAGCAGATTCTTATATTTTATTCAGGTGTGAAACCACCTCTTAAAAATTGGATTAAGCATCCTGATAGAAAAGATATGGGCTTCTCTTGGATCTCCTTTTTGCAGAGGAAGTCTCTGGGACCACCTGCAGTTTCAGAGGAGTTTAGTCAGCTTTTAAAAACTTTTTGCAAAACCAAAAGAGAGGAAGGAGGAGGGAAAATGTTTTTTTCCCATACAGTTTTATTAATACATCTCAACCCAAAATTCCATCTCAGCAACAATTCACAAATTAACCAAACTAACATTTTTGATCAAAGCAATAATTGGATATCATAGGAAAAGAAAAACTGCAGTTAGAATTAGAACTCAGACCCCAAGTGGAACTGAGACATTCAAAGAAAATTCCTACAGAGTAAATTGTTCCTTCTCTACATAGCCAATTCATCGAGCAAATAAAAATGCAATGTAACACTCTAAATCCTTTCCTCATTAGAAATTTCTTCAAGATTTTGATGTTGGCCTTAGAGAGAAAGAGGTTTCTCCTATCTCATTTTCCTACTTCACATTATACATTTCTGTGTTTCCCAGTCAACAAAAAGGGCTTTCTGATAACATGAAATCCACTGGTAGCATGCAATGAGCAAATGAATCACATTCATATGGGTGTGGTTTGATTCAGGTTTTTGAATTCAGATAATAATGAGGCCTTAATCCTAAACTAATAAAACCCCAATGGTTTTCCTATTTGGGGAGTGGAGATTTCAGCCAAGGATCCATAAATCAATGCTAATTTCAAATTCTCTATCGAAAAATGAATTATCTGCTCTTTGAATCAGTCAAGCCTTTAAAAGACCTATAGAATCTCCTGGAATAGCAAAAAAAAAAGGAAAAAAAAAAAAGGAAAAAAAATCCCTCTTATTAATTCTAGAATTCTTCAACTACAGATAGAGGAACAAATCCCTTCTAACTTATTCCCTGTCAGTAGGATCTGTGGATATTTAAAAACATGTCCATGCAGGTAAATATAAAATGCAAAAAGTGAGTTTATATAAATAACACTCTAAGCTATTGTTATTATTACATTGTACATATTTGGAAGAAATGCATTTCATCAAAATATATCTGATGTTTTCTCTTGGAGAATTAATGCTTCAGGAAAGGTCAAAATCTACTATCATATTGTAAGAAATGTAAATACATTTTCCCAGGTCTTTAAGGAAAAAAAATACATATCCCAAAAGTATGCTTATTGTTCTGTTTAAAAAATAAATAAATACCAAGTTTATTTGACATGTTATCCAAATGAAATATCACACTTCGGCAAACAGGCAAAAAATGAGATTCCCCAGAATATGAGTGGATAACATTTCAAAATAGCTTTCCTCATAACTATCATTTGCATATTAGCATTTTTCAAATATCTTTTCTTATATCTCTATGTTTTTACAGACAAACCTAGATAAGGAAATGCATGGTTGATGATAGAATCAACAAGAGGAGCATCAACAGAAGTCAAATGCTTAACAGGACTTGGATCTCAGTGCCTTAGATGTCTAACCCTTACTGAAAATAAAATGTCAGGCATGGAAATTTGTTTAAGAACATGTGACAGGGTTCTTAATATAGACCTAGATCAACATAAGCTGTAAACAGTATCATCACATTTTAAAATACCTGTATAAATGAACATACTTTGCCAACTTCCACACAGAAGAATTAAACTTTATATCCATTAGAAAAGGACCTCTTGCCTCCTATTTATATAAAAGGAGAAGTGGAAATTTAAAAAAAAAAAAAAAAAAAAAAAAAAAAAAAAAAAAAAAAAAAAAAAAAAAAAAAAAAAAAAAAAAAAAAAAAAAAAAAAAAAAAAAAAAAAAAAAAAAAAAAAAAAAAAAAAAAAAAAAAAAAAAAAAAAAAAAAAAAAAAAAAAAAAAAAAAAAAAAAAAAAAAAAGGAATGAAAGAGATTTCTAGCGCATTTCCAATGATAAGACACAAATAAACTGCTTGGCTGCAACATGTGAAGTGGAGAACTGGGGAAGTCCTATTTCCCGCCCATGAACCACATCCGAAGTTCTCTTTAGTTTTCTCAGATACTCACAGATTTTGTTTTACAGTGTACAGAGTCAGGAAAATTGGTCGTATCTTCTTTAATGCACAGGCTAGTTTTCCACCTTCACCATGGCATTATATTTACCTCCCCATAGCTGGAAGGTAAGGCTAATGCCGCAATAAAACGTGTCCAGATACAAGCTAGGGTCTTTTGTTTGTTTGTCTCTACCAGAAAAAAATTGAAGCATTTCATAAAGTAAATCTTAGGAGGGTTTACATAGACCTTGATCTTCACTTTCCAACATATTCTCCATATTCTCTACTTTTCATATCATCATGTTAATAAGTGCCCTGGATTGCTCATCCGTGTAATGGTCTCTCTTGATATCTCATAAGAACCTTGAGATAACTCAAAATCGAAGGAAGCATTTTACTGACTAAACTAACAATATCCAAGATCTCCACTTTACAGGGAACATTGGGCCATGTTAAGTTTCACATCTAACATCATCAAGCATTCTGTTCCCTTACTGCATGAAGTATTATTCCTTCCTAATATTTGTATTCAAGACAATAATTAGAATGGAATACTGTTTCAGCTGTGAGAATATTTATCTGTGTATGAGATTTTTTTAATTTTCAACACAACTGAGTAGAGACCAGCAATGGTAATATATTGGTCTCTATGAAGTTATGTAACAGTTTTCTGAAAGTAAATCAGCAGACATACGTCATCACCATTGATACCAACTAATAGTAGACTGATCACATGTTTGTCCCTTTGTAAGTGGCACTCTGAAGGATGCTGAACTTAATGGTTGCACATATAACCTTGCAAATGTACCATTGAACATTTAGAATGAAATGGTAACTCTTCAGCTTGAAAAGATTTTGAGGGGTGGTAGTAGTGCAAGATTTGAATAGCCATGATCTTCTCAGCACAGAATTTAATGTTAACTTTGTACTCCACTGCTAATTTTATAGCACCAGTAGTGCTATTCAGTGTTATTAAATTTATGGCTGATAATTCAGCACAAATAACTAACACATCCATTTGTTATGTTAAACAACAGCAGAACAGGCAAGTGGGTGCACTTAAAAATTTACAGAATAGGAAATTGAGTTCAGAATACCCTGATGTCATAAAACACCTCTATGTTCATTTCCAAGGGAAAAGGAAAGTGTGTCAAAAACCTTAACTGACCTTGAGATTGCAAGATCCCAAACCACAAAATACTGAAACTGCATTTTTTTCCCCACATTTCCTAAAATGTAATTATGGGCTGTAAACACAAATATTCATGACAAGTTGAAAGCTGAACTCCTTAGACAAATAAGTAAAAGCCCATAATGCAAATCTATATAACTCCTACTAATATTGGTACGAGTAAACCACTAGTAGTAGTGGTACTACTTACATTTAATAATTAACTCAAAGGTTCGAATAGTAATTTAGCTTTAATTGACACAAGTTTTAGGTTGGAAAAATATTACTGAAATAAAGAAGTCTTTTAGCTTTAAAAAAAATAAATTTTGCTTATTTTGCTGTACTTATTACAGAAAGCGCTTTACCCATCTCAGGGCTGTTGGTGAATTTCAGCGGCTGGAGCAACAGAGGTTTCTAAGGACTTGAATGTGAAAGAGTGTACATTATCATCACATTCATTAATCTCTCCACAGGGACAGTATCAAAAGTTCATTATCTTCCCATGGGGTTTAACTGTGATTTGGAAAATGCTTATGGGGGGTTTTTAGAAATTACATTTTCTTCAGTCTCCAGCACTTTCAGACTGTCTTGTAAAACAAGTTTCTTTTTATGAAGTTAACTACAGTTGTGAACTACAAGCCAATCAAATCTATGACAAGCTAAAATAATCAGCAGATGCCAGAAAACACATTCATCACAGCTACTGGCTTGTATTCTGATACCTGCATAGTGGTTTGATATTTATTCTTCTGATCTATCAGCTGGCACAACTTGATGCACAACACAAAGGTTATGTTCTTCATCAAGACTGTTGTGGCAAACATAATTAAATATGTGCCTTGTTTGGCTTGACCTTCCACACATTGAGTTCAATTCAATATAGAGATATAGAACAGAAAGATAGTTCAGAGAAGCATCTTATTCAAATAGGCAGAGTGATTATTCAGAACAGAATTGGCTTGATTAATTCCTATGACCTAGCTTAGAGCTCTAACTTGAGAAATGGAAGAAATATGGGAAATCTGGAAGGCAGTGCATTGTTCAGATAATAGGCATATAATTTTTTTAAACACAAAAATATGCTGATTCTATGCATTAATCTAGTTGGAAAGCTATGCATGTGTCTTCTGTATTATGCCAACAATATATTACTGCCCAAGAGCTATTAGGCACTATCAAAAGACACTGTCTTCACAGAATACAATGTGATGATACAATGAACTGATATTTCCCTAGATAAATCATAAACCTTTTAACCTTTTCAAACAAATCTGGGTTTTAATTCCCTATGCATAAAAAATTGAGGCATGTCTTTTCTACCTCTTCCCATGCATCCACATTCATGCAACTATTTAGATAAAAGAAAGATGAATTCTTGTGAAATTTTAAAAGAGGCATGACACCAAGCTGAAACCACATGTAATGAACCTCAAATCAAGCATAATCTTTTGTGGAATTTAGGAGGGGCAGACGTGGGTCTTTCTCTGTGGTGACCAATGACAGGACCCGAGGGAATGGCCTGAAATTGTATCAGGGAAGGTTTAGGTTGGTTATTAGAAAAATGTTCTTCACCCAGAGGGTGGTTGAGCACTGGAACAAGGTCCCCAGGGACATGGTCACAGCACCAAACCTGACAGAGTTCAAGAAGCATTTGGATGATACTCTCAGGCACATGGTGTGACTCTTGGGTGTGGTCCTGTGCAGGGCTGCGGGTTGGACTCGATGATCTTTGTGGGTCCCTTCCATCTCAGCATATTCTGTGATTCTGTGATTTTGGAAGACCAAAATTCAAAATCTAAGCAAAGAACACATAAACAAGTAGGAACAGAAATTATAGGAAAACAGAAATATACTGAAAAGAACTAGCAGGATTAAAAAGGGTTCTAGGAAAGGCAAAGCACAAAGAAACTGAAAAGTCCCTTTGCTTTCCAGTTGAATGCTAGTTGCAAGTAAAACAAGAATAGATTAAATAAGGAAGATAAATCAGGCAAATGAGTTCCCTCTCCAAGGGAAAATTTACCCTTTTTCACCAGCTCAGGAATACTAGGGTTTTTGCAATCCTATTCCTGTCCCACAAACTCACAGTGACCAGAAAAAGTGCAGGAAGAAAGCTGAGAGCTGGGCTACAGCTGCTCTCTACATTGAGCAGCAAGGCAAATGAAGCCTCAGGCAATAGAACAGCACTGACAGGAAACTAAATGTAAAGTGTTGTATTAATTACCATGAAATAGATATGCTACAAGAGTCAATGATGCCAGCAATATCCTGTCATTCTCCAGTCCTAAGCAGTTAACAGTGGTTCAAAGAGCTGAGTGCATCTGTTCTGTCTCATGATAACCACCACTGGTAAATCTTTCTGCAGACCTCTAACAAATAAAACTCATCTAGAACATTCTGGGTTTAAAAGGAAAATCTTACTTAACATTTCTACAGCACAACTTTCATCTGCAAAGCATTTCCAGAACCTTTTCCATCCCCACAACAATCTTCAGAACTAAAAACATGAGCTGAGCTGGGCTAAAGCTCCTGCTAAAATCTGAACCATTTCCCTTAACAGAAGTCTACATACAAAAGAGTAATGAAACTACAAAAAATAAATAACATATATATAAAGGCATTCGGCAATCTTTTGCATTGGCTCACTCAAATTCATTGCTGGACATAGCTCACAGTCTTATCAGCAAATTCAAAACCTGGCAAATGGCCACAGCCTTAGACTCTTCCTGGCCTGGCCGTAGCTGTCCCACTGTCCCAAGATGCACTGCAATGCCACAAGACACTCAGTTACTGACTGGCAGACCCAGAGTTTCCTCAATAAAAAGCAAACTCTGAAAAGGAGGAAAACCAAGTGTCCTGATTTCAGCAAAACAATGAAGAAATACTTAAGAATGGAAGGGCAAAAACTTTGCAGGTGAATTCCTTTTATCTGGAATGTAGCAAAACATCAGTGAAATGATGGTTAGAAAATCCATCTTAAGGAAAAAAAAAATCAAAGTAATTAAACAGAAGCCATATATGCGTGAACTATGTAAAGATTTCTATCATTAGAATTTCCTGATAGCAGATCAGAGTTTGTCTTCTGTACATGTCATGGAATAATCTTAAATTGAGGCAACAGGTTTTGCCTTCATAAATGATTTTTTTCAATATTTTTATTGAGCTTTACGATTTGTCTGGTAAGGCAGTTCTTCCCCCTTGACTACTCAATCCTGAAACTAGTTCCAATAGTCATTTAAAATTTGTAAAACTTATCATATTAAGCCTAAGTATTGGTTTTCAGTTTCACTTGATGTCAACAGGAGCTGGGGTACTCTGGTCCCCTCAAGGCAGATCAAATACAGCTTTCAATAGAAGGTGAGGAGTACTTCCAGATTCTCTGAGTCCTTGACAAACCGTATAGCTCATGATGGTAGGTGAGATTAAGCAAAGTAGAACATTTAACATATGTCATAATCGGTGTGGGAAGACACTTGTCCAAATACAACCAACAGACCATTTAATGCTACACTTTGGCCCAGCGTCTTAAGGTGCTCCTATTTTCGAATCTGTGTGCCACAGACTGCACGCTCGCCACGTATTCCATCTGTTGGCAACACAATGGCATTAAAGAGAAGGCAGCAGAAGCTTAGGAGCAGATTTTAAAAAGACCAAAGAGGTTTCTACAGAGGACACTGACAGAACTCACACCACAAACATATTGCAAACCAACTGTTGCCAAAGAGGTACCTGTAATTCATGTTGGATATTCGCTATCCAGATTTTTTTACAGCAGTCAGAAGGTATCTTGAAGGGTTTACCCCATTGTAAAATTGCCTTTGATGCTTACGACTATTGAAGAGGATACCTAATCTTCAATAACGCTTCGTGTTTTCCACTGTTTTCCCCAAGTACTTCTAGAATTTACAATGTCCAAAGAACTACCAACTGTCCTGACAGAGGTTCAAGTAAAAAATTTATGAATGCATAAGAAAAAGCTGGGATTTTTATGTACCTATTTCTAAGACAAGTTTTGAATATATAGCTGAAATTTCAGCCTTTAAAAAAAAATCAACTTAAGAACTTCAGTATAATTTTGCAAATACTTACATAACTATATTCATGACACATGAATAGTAATTATTTATTTTTAAAATTAATAACTCACTATTCTTCCCCCAGACTACAAATTGCCAGATATAGCACTATCTTAGTAATCATATGAATATTTTTAATGGCTTTTTTAATGTGCATTCACCTCCCTGAAGTAACATAAAGTAAATCTCTATCTTCAACTTTTAAAATAAACTAAAACACAAACTCAATATTCATACACATTATTGGCAGATTACGAAGTTCAGATAACAACCTCTATTCACTTTTTCAATAACCTAACACAGTTGTCTCTAACTATATGCATTTTTCCACTCAAAGATTAAATATGCTTCAAATTTTCTCATGATTGCATGAAAGTGTAAAACATAATGCAGATACAACTGCCTCTTGAAACCCATTTTTCTGAAAACAGAAGACATCCCTCATTGACTAAGCTCATGTCTCCAAAATACTACTAAACCCCTTAATTTCTGATTATATCAAAGATTATCCTCAAGTATATTAAGAACACAACATCTGTTCTTACAAAATTTGCATTATTTAGAAGATATTACTGTAAACTTCATAAACATCAAGGAAAAAGCTTAAAAGTTCTTATCTTCCCCACATAACAATGGCATCTATATTTTTTTCAGTTACTGTCTCTTCACTTTTTTAGGACTGAACATACTTTTTGAGAAAGTAGAAAATGTAGCTAAACAAAACTTCAAAGAAATCTCATGTGGAAGCTGATACTTAAACTTCACCTCTTTTTAAATTTCATCCATTGATTTTCCTGCAGTAAGAAAATCAAAAGCTCCCTCCAATTGTTGTGCTTGCGTGACAACTTCACGTTAGACAGCAAAATCACTTTGCTGAAATTGCTCTTAAGAAATAAAAAACCTTTGTTTGCCTGTATCGAGATCAAAGCAGAAATTCTTTGTTATGCAACAGATTTGAAGGTAATAAGTTATGATTTCATGCAACGTCAATGTGATTTCACTGTTTCATGAAAAATCAACTACTAAAATTGTACCTAAGCAGGCAAGTTAAAGAATGACTGAAATCAACTTTTTGCAAGTATATGCATACATGACTTCAAATCATTGCAGTTACAGCAATGATTTACTCAACAACTCGTTTTTGGAAAAAGCTGTTTACCAGAAGACTAAAACATGAGGTAATAAACAGCATGAATATTTCTGATTTTAGAAATACATTAAAACTTACTGATTTCCCATCTAAAAAAAAAAAAAAAGAGTAAGTTCTTGAAAACTGTCCAAATACAGACTTTTACGAATAATTACAGGAAAAATATGACTCTATAAACAAATCATCATTGCTTTTTCATGATGTTCAAACACGCTATGAGAAAGGACGAGCAAATTACATGAAAATAAATATGCTACAAACAGCTTTATATAGGAACACTTAATATCAAAAAGCAAGCACTACAGGACACAGGAACTGAGCTGCAAGATTTACTTTCAAATTATAACATTGTTAGTATTATTCCATTTTCATTTTCTTATCATTTACCTTGATTTGACTAGCATATTTACTGTACTTGAAATTCTGTTTGCTTTACAAAGTCACTTCATTGCTATAATAACTGCAATTTAAAATCTGAACACACTTCCCATTTTTTCAATTTTTACATCAAACTCTTCTCTTTAGCATCTGGATTTATTAATTTTCAAATAACATCCATCTTCACAAAGTAACAGTTTTGAGTGTCATTCAATCACAGATTTTTGCATTCAATTTGTGGAAAGGAACTGATGACTGGCTGTTCAAAGTTTTCAAGCAAACTGCATCAAATATGAAATACCTTATTCACTTTCTTGGTGTGAATGTAAGATGCAAATTTCTTTAAATAGCAGAACAGGCACCGTAGTTCGATCTACTGACCAAGCATTCTCAACTTAAATATATCACTCTCTTGTCCTAAGAAAGACTAGTTAGATATTTGATATCTGAAATAATTCTGAAGAGGAACTAACAAAGATTTTTGATTAATTATCACAAATTACGTTTTCAGTTGTAGCACTCTAGTAGTTGAAGTTTTGTCAGGTTTTAGTTTCTGTCATCCCAAAGCACATTAAAAAAGTAAAAATAAAAAATTGACATATTTAAAATATAGTGGACTACAATGAGTATATTAACATGGTATTGCACATTTTCACTGTGCTACAACAGAATGCTTTACTGAGTTATGCACTGCAACAGCCTATAAAATAAAACACATCACAAATGACTGCATATTAATAAACTGATAATTATGCTCCATATTTAAGTTTATATATCAACTAGTTTATGCATACCATAAGATCAGGAAATCAACATGTCCTTCCCAGTTTACATATACCACATAACTGATAGTCAGAGCTATATCTGTCTCTCATTTAAGTCCAAAAAAAGATTTACTATGACAGAAAACAAAACCTGAAGTGTTTACAGGCAGAAAATTAAGAGGTTTGTCCTCAGTATCAATGGCATCATTGAAACTTGGGAGCTGAGTGGAGCAGGTAGAGCCATGCTCAGTGTTGGCGGCGACCTTTTCCTGCATTCTTTGTGCCCCATTTGGGTGAAGTGTTGAGGAATATGTGTAGTGCAGGTAGCTCAGTGTGCAGCTGCAGTGAGCTCTGGGGGGTCGGGAGCCCAAGGCAAGAGACCATGACTTGCTGACACTTTGCACAACAAAAGGCACAGGAACTTGTGGTCCAGCCAGGGGACAGGACACTCAGAGACACAGAGGGAGCTGACAGGTCCAGACTTTCCTGTGCTTAGACTGTGAAGGTATAAAAGCCCAGGGTGTCTTTTGTTTGGGGTCCCTCCTTGGAGCACCAGCTCGAGCTGTTAATTATTGCACCATGATTAAATTATTTTAAGGATCTGGATATCTGAGACTCTGCTACGGGAAAGCTGGGGTTGGGCTGATGTGGAAGCCTGGTCTGCTTGTGTGAGTATGGTGGGTGTGGCTGCAAAGGGGCCTCAGCCCCAGCTTAGGTGGTGTGAGTGTGACTGCCAGAATGGCTCCTAGGTGGTCACACAGAGAAGTTTCCCTAAGATGAAGGAAGACACTGGAGTAGACAGCAGATCCTCAGTAGGAAAATGCTGGAGCAAAGCCTCCCTAGGACAGAGAAGTTTCCATATCACTTCTATATCATGATAATTCATTAAAAGCCCTGACTTGCTGAAAATTTGGGGAACACAGGTGACACAAGAAAAGAGAGGAGTTTAAAAGAGTTGCTGCTTAGTTTACAACTCTGGTGGCAGAGAAATTGCTTCTTATTGGTTAGGATCTTACTGCCAAAGCTGTCCTTCAGTACTAGTTACTGAGATGTGGGACTCACAATTTGTTACAGTTTCATTAAATTCTGCCAGAGTAATTTGAGGAATTCACAGTAGCTCAGCAGGAGTCAGAGTAGCTCCATATGATCACATCAATCCCCACCTGCTAAAGTTGTCTGCAACCTCGCTATTGAGGTCAGCTTCAATTTCATTGGGCCAAACGACAAAGAACTGTTCAATCAGCTAAAGGCCAGCAAATACGAGAGTTGTAGGGCCAGATGAATGACACTTCAGCAGGATTTATCACTAGGAAAAGCTAATTATTATCTTGACTCCCTCCCTCTAGATTTAATTCAGGAGATAGAAAGTTAATTCTACTTTGTAAGTCACACGAACACTGCCAACTATAAGTGTCTTGCCAATAACAAGAAATAGGCTCTGAACTCACTCTGCAGTATGCAGCATGCACTTAAGAGAAGGCTGCACCTTCTCTTCACATCTAGTAGTATTTGTAACTACATGTCATGTTTGGATTTGGCCTGCTGTCGTGCACTTACCCAGTTTGTTTCAGAAAATACCAGGCGACAGCAATTAAAAAAACTTTATCCTTCCAGAAGAGGCAGATGCCCATGTGAAAACCCCTGTGTGAGCATCCAGGTTCTCCTCACTTGCTGGACATGCACTGAACTAGGACTTTCAGCCGTCGAGCATTTTAATTTTTAATACAAACTGTAGGACACATTTTTTTAAAAATAGTTTTTATCAGCATAATCCATACTCCTTAATGCATATATATATAATAGGTAGTGTAACAATTCCATAATAAGGAAATCAATTTAAATTGAGATACACATTTCCTCTCTATCACTTGTCAATAAATATTTTGAAAGTGGCTAGCACAGAAACTTCTTGCTCTTCAGAGAAGATTTAATGTTTTTCAGTTCAGTTGGCCTTTTTGCATTTCCCATTCCATTCTTGGCCACTGGCTTAAAAAGTGTATTGATTTTTACTTGATCTTATGGCTCTCACTGTACCATTGTGGCACAACAATAGTAGTGCAGACTGAACATTCAGGAGTTACTGCAGTTGGATAACACTACCTAATTGGCAGTAACTACTACTCTCACTGTCCCCTTTTCCTATTTTATATAATTCTAGTAGTGTTAATTACATGTGTTAACACTGAACCACAGTAGTGTTCTCTATAAGGTGATACAGAGGAAAGTCTTTCAAGCCTGGGGCTGGGGACTGCCACTAACCTTTCAACTGACTGGGGGGGTTGGAGGGGGAGGGGGTTGGGGGGAAACCCAACCTATTAATTCATGTTACTATGTAGAAAAGAGTCTCAAGCAGCCTTTTCTATATACTCATTCTGAATAGCTTTTTTTTTTTCTTTTTTTCTTTTTTTTTTTTGGTCAAGACTGGTCTGATTTTATGATATCTTTTCATGATTCAGTGATCAGAAACCAGCAATGTTGTTTACTGCACTGTTCCTGTGCTAACAAGCTTTGACTGTGTTTATTTAACTAATAGATGAGCTATTTGATTGCCATGGTGGATGTAGTGTATTTGTTCACACATTGCTCACTTATGCCTTTTCCTGCATAAGGTAGAGAAAGTATTTTGTTTTGTGTTTGTTTATATTTGGAAACTACGTCAAGTTGTTGCCTCATATTTTAGAAAATTCAGACAGAAAATAATCTAGCAAGAGCCCACACACGATTTCAGCAGTCTGTTTTCTAAGTAGACTAATATAATATCCATCGTTGCTGGTTTTGACCTGGTTAAGCTGATCATTTCTGAAGATCAAGACAGTAACTTTACTTAAAGCCAGTGCTTATGTCAGGGAAAAATGAGAAAAGTTATAAAGGCAAGAGCTGTTGATGGGTCACACCAACAGAAAGCTTTTCCATACACATGCCGTTTTGAAGAAGGATAAAGTTATTAAGGCCTGAAGAAAATAGTTCTTCTCTCAGATCATCTCATTGGTACCCATGAATAAATACAGAAATAAAAATGAGAAATAGGAGCATGTAGGGCTTACTAACATAGGCTATGACAGATCAGTCTGATGACTTCATAAAAATTAAGTTTCATTTATGTTTAGTGAAGTGTCCTCAAGGAATTAAGACACAGCCCATGCACAAAGAAAAGAAAAAAATAAAAACACCAAAAAACTTATAAGGCAAGTAAAACAATAAGATATGGAAGTCACAACACCTATGCTGAATTGAAGCCAATTTTTGTTTAATACTCCCATAAAAACAGATTTAAGCTGTTCGAAGACAGAACTTCTCTATAATGGAAAGCATGAAACAGTGAACCAGACTGACTCTCACACGAAAATAGACCCAGACGTAGTAGACAGTGCCAAGTCATATACTTCAATAGAAATGAGTTTAACTATTAAGTAGCATGTATAACAAAATGACAGAGGGACCCAAATGCAGTTAAAAGCAGTAAGCATGAGACATCAAATATGTTAAGAGCTAATAAAATGGTTAGACCAAAGAAACAAAATCAAAATCATAAATCTGACAGACAAAACCACTGCAAGTGCTATGTCTTACAATTGTAAGTAGTAAGAAAGCACTACATTATATAGCTCTTTCTATCTTTGGCTCCATCAGTTGTGAAAGCACACAAGTACTGCCACCCTGAGGAGCAGTCATTTAAAAAACATATTCTTCCAGCTGTAGACACAGGCATGCAGTTGCAGACTTCATTTTAATCACAGCATTACCACTGATTACTTTGTGGTCTTGAACAAATTAGCTCTTTGCTACTTTTCACAGTTGTAAAGGGTGAAGATAATACCAGTCAACCCTACAAAAGTGTGGCTAGATTTACTATTCAGTAGCAGTTTGAAAATGAATACTATTGTATAAACATTGCATTTTACTGCAGGGCTGAATGCAAACTAATAACTAGCATTCCAACTGCCATCTTCTATGCGTACTTTTATTGCTTTTTAAATACTTGCAAACAAATTCCCCAAAGTTAATAGGCACAACACATACTTACTGGAGGGAGAACAGTCTTGTGTCTCCGTTTCCAACCTAGGAATCTCTATTCAGTAACATTCAGCTCAGTCTATTGCCAGAGTATAAGAAGACTATTCTTATATTTTCATTATATTAATGCATTATGATATTTTTACTGGTGTATAAAAGAAACTATGCTACTTTAAGGAGCAAAATTTGACATTTCCCAAAGAAGCAAGCAGACTGAGAAAGTCCTGCTACTCCAATCTTTCATACCAGACCCAACATCAGACCCTGTGAACTAACCTTAAGTCACAGGTAATTACACAAAGTCTTGGTTGCAAATCAAGATGTTCTTAGTCCTAGCTGTGGTCCTGAGAAATGGCGTCTGAAACAAATGTATCAGCAACTGGAATTTCAGAGAAAGCCTTCTCACCATTACTGGTACAGGATCTTTGTGCTATTAGAGACTTTCCAGAGGGAAGGGAAGCCCCTCGGTGAAAGAGCCTCGCTCTTAAGTTTGTGCTGGAGAGGAAGGACCTCTGTGTTAAGTCTTTCCCTCCACTGAAGGGAATGGGCTGTACCAGAAACAAACCGCAATGAAAAATTAAAGAACAATGTTCTACTACTATTAGGCAGAGAGAAAACTGGAGGGAATTTATTTTTTACTTTACAGAGTTCCAAAACTGAGGGAGAGATAAAATTCAGCAGCACTAAAGGAGTATTTATAAAAGCCTGTGAAAAACATTGGTTAGCACGTTCCATCACACTACGACAACGAGCTTCAGAAAATCTTCAGCTCCCAGAGCCCACTCATTCCAGTGCCTTCAGAGACTGTGAGGATTTCTTGGACAGACCTTTGACTGAGACAGCTGAAGCTAAAACTGACCCTGCTTTCACCAAAACATAAGGTGAGCAGGCCCCACTAAACCTATGGCCTAGACAAAGATGGAAAGTAATGTGGACTAGCAGCTGAAAACCAAAGAATATATTCTGATGGATGAGGCTGAGGTGGGGGCTGTTTATTTTGTAGGGGTGTGGGATGTGTGTAGTGATTAGGGAGGATCTAACAACAAATGGAAAGTGAAGCTCAGTACTTTTGATTGGGTTGTCTGCTGTAGAACTTGAGCTCCAGTATCCTGGGTTCAGTGCTGCTTGGACACCCTATCAAGAAAGCTGCATCATTTACAACCCTGATACTTAACAAGCTTAGATAGTGAATGACCTGCATATCCAATACCAGGGAGGCAACACTGTCTCACCAGGGTGTGAGGTTCTTAAGGCCAATAAAACATCTCCTGTGTATTTTCCATAGAAATGGAGAGAGACTTCTATTGCCAACAATAGATTCTTCAGGAATACAACAGAATAGAGAGACAAATGAGTCAAGTTTTATGCCTGTGGGAATGAAAATTTTACCAGAGCCAGAATAAAACAACGCTATACAAAGGATCACTATTGATCAGATATCCTGAAAGAGATCAAAGGTATTCTTCAACAGCTAATTTGTCCTTTGCCCTTATGCGTACAAGTATAACCCAAGTGGAAAAATGTTCCCATTCCAATCATCTGTTGTTTACAGTCTTCCAAAGTACAGACAAGCATGAAGAAAACAGCTATACACAAAATCTGGTGACAGATCCAGCATCCAGGCTTCCTGTGCGTGGAAAGTGCTTAGACTACTTAATTTTCACGCAGCAGACAAATAATCCTAAGAAGAGTGCTATTTGATCAGTGTCTTTATTATAATAATCAAACAACCTAATCAAACAACCTAATCAAACAAATAATAAATTCAGAGTGTATGTCCAGGAGACTCATAAGAAGCATTAACTTCTTCTAAGTAACTTAAACCATTTTTTAAATCAGTCTGGATTTGATCTACATTATACTTCATGCTCTCTGGTAAATAAGACCCAGTTGCTGGAGCAACTTTTTTATATTAGAAGCTGTTTCCTGGTGTTTAATTTCTAAAGGTCATAAACGTAGTTTCCATTTTAATTCTGTAATGTTGACACTACAAAGGGTTGGGTTTGGTTTTTTTTTTTTTGGGGGGGGGAGGAAAGGGTAAAGAAATTATGTGAATTATTTATCTATAGGGCAAACACTTCAAGAGGCTCAGTAGTTGTATAGGCTCAGTCAATAATACTTTCCTACCACCACACTCTTTATCAGCACAATAACTGTAGTTAATAATTTAGATAAAACAAGAAGGCATCCTCTGAAGATAGTATTGGAAAATTAGCTTCTTTTAAAGCACCACACACAGTGCTGCTTTGGTACTAGTCTTTCATTCCCTGGCTTTGATTGACACATCAGACTGTCCACTGAAATTAAAAGTACCTCAATGGCAGGAGACTCTACCAACCCTAAATAACACTACATAACATTAGTATTTTAGATTTAGATTTACCATCAGTAAATAACATTAGTATTTTCCCATGATGTCCATTATTTTTTTCATTCCTGCTCAAACTCTTTTTAGAATTACTTCAGTGTGAGATCTGTTTGCAAATAAACTCAATTGATATTGATCACACGCACAAAGCTTATTTAGGATTGAGCATAAAGGTATTCAGAGTATTAGTTTGGTTTCTGTGTCCTGAAAAGAAGGAAACATTAATAAAATACACATGAACATAGATGATGAAAGTCCCTGTACACAATTTAGAAAATGGTCCACTTGGACACATAAATTATTTTGATTCACGTACACTCTGATAAACTTGAAAAAACAACAGGAAAGATAGAAAAAGAAGTATACTTTCCAAACCTTATAGGCTGGAGTGATAGTGACAGAGAAGGCCCCTTAGATTTTGGCTATATCCCTCACCACTCATGTTTTTCTCTCCCAGAACTTTCATTGATCCTCAAGCTTTTATAATTTATTTTGTATCTCCTCTTCACACTTCCATTTTCAATCAAAAAAAAAAAAATCAAGAATCAAGACAGCATATGCAAGAGAGGTATTTATGTCTCTCTGAACCAGAGTTCTAGCATGGACAGCTACAGACATTACATCTTTAAAGATTTTCACAGATTCTCTTGGCTTTTCAGACAGGCTTCAGTAGCAGTTCATCAGGTGTTTTGAAGATGTAAATTTAATGTTTAAGCAGTTCGTAATAAAAAAATAATTAGCCCCTTATACCAGTGTATATATAATAAATTACCTCTGATATATAAAACAGATTACCTAAAAGGACAGAATTATTAGAATGCAATGGGATTGTGCAAAATCATGCAACTGCTCTCACATAGCAAAACAGGAAGTTACCCGCTCACCAGAAGAGACACAGAGGCTCATGTATTTTGTACACTGCAGAGGTTCAAAGCTCCACAATCCAGGCAAGGAATAGAAAGAAGAAGAAAAAAAACCCTCCTCACTTTGATAAACTCATTTCCATTTAGTTAATATCTTATGTAAACCCATATTTTTAGTTCAGGGATTCTCAAATGATCGTTTCTGACACATTTAATTTTTCCAATGGAAGAACACAACCATGGGCAGCAAATATAAACCTACTGATAGTAGATGTGCTTTTTAAATTACTTTTTGTGGATTCCTCAGAAGGTAGCCACAAACCTAAGGCTGAAAGCCAGTAATTTACTTCTTCTGACCTTGCAAAGACCTCTTTGTGCCACAAGTTTTATATGACCTTCAAAAACCTAATTTACTTTTAAAAACCACAACATATACAGTAAGCTGAAAAATATCCCTGTGCATTTACTGGTAAGCAGGTTTTATTTCCTTTTTACCAATGCTAGCAGTTCACTGGATTGTATCACAGTGATTGTTCCAAGTCTACACACCAACTTGCAGAAAAAACATCCATCTGACATTTCAACCAAATCCTCTAATAGAAACCCCAATATTATAATAAGAAAAAGAAGTCAGCAAAAGTCCCACCTGAACAAATAACACAAATGCAAAGAACTACTGAAGGGATAAAAGGCCTGTATTCATTTGCCAAGTGGTGAAATAAAAAAAGTGAAATTAGGTACTTAAAACTCCTAAATAGTCAGAATTGTTGCAGACCAAAGCTATTTTTCAATCTAAATACCATTGGGGTGGATGTGTTTTTCTTTCATCCTCTGGAAACAAAAGTCATGCTATGTCAGCATAAAGACTGTTAAATAAATCAAGAAGGTTATTTAAATGCATGTTAAAACATTAAAGAGAAAAAGAACATTCCATAACATATTTAGTCTTCCTTAAAGTTACTGGGGAAAAAACCAAAATAAACCAGTACCCCCCCTCCACAAATCTAATTTACAGGGGGAAAAAAAAAAAAGAAATCAGAAGATCTGATGAATTTTTGAAGTCAGTCACATTGTAAAAAGACAATATGAAAAAACAAAAGCAAACAAATAAAGAGGGAGAATGCAGAAACAAAATGGGAAAAAATGGTAGTTATCATTGTATAAGTCTCCCTCAGTAAAACAAACAAGGGTGAAGAGAAAGGTTATCATGCAAAGAAAAGAGCTGCAGAATTAATATGTAATCTCACTCAAGGGTAATTTTTAAGTTAAACACAGTTGCCACGCTGTCTTACCAAGAATTCAAGAAATCTTCTAGAAGAAACATATATTACTTCTGGAACACAAGTTGGAACTACATTTTAAACCTAGAGAGCTGCAATCTTGTCAAATGTAAAAGAAAAATAAATCAGTCAAAGCAGATTTTACTGGCATTAAATCTGATATTAGGTTTCCCTCTTCAACCATAGAATTATAGAATATCCTGAGTTGGAAGCAACCTACAAGGGTCATCAAAGTCCAACTCTTGGCCCTGCACAGGACAACCCAAAACTGAACCATTAATTAGAAGGATTCATGTCCTTTCTTGAAAAAATGCCTCAGTATTTGTAAACCATGGAAAGTGAAACTATAGAAGCATGAAGCAATCTATCAATACTGTTTGTTTAAGTGTAATGGTATCAGACATGAACCCACGTCTGAGTGAATTCTCATCACAGCCTATTCTTAGTATGGATTTTCCCATTCAATGAGAAATGTGCACAGATGATGGGCAAGTCTGTCAAACTGCTTTTGAAACAGTTAAAACTGTCATACCTGGACCATAAGATCCCTTTCCTCCTTTCCTTTCCTCCCACAGCTCAAAATATAAAAGAAAACCGAAATGCTGCCTCTGCTCACTTCCCCTATAGATCTTAGAATGGTATTAAGGTGCTAAAAATGTTTGAAGAACACACACATGGGAAAAGCAAAGCTCAAGTCATTGTTAAAAAAAATACACAGAATTCAGATCTCTGTTGCCTTCTGAAAGGTGTCTGTCCTTCATGGAAGGGGAAAGACTTCCCCAAAGCCTTCGCTTTGGAACTTTTTTCCACAGACCATACTCATGCAACTGATCTGTGAAATGTGGTGCTTTATTTGAAAGCAGAGTCTGTGTCTTCTTACCTGGCTACAACTCATGACTCAGAAATAAACAGCAGCTCAGAGCCAGAGGATTGGAGCAGTAT
The DNA here is from genome assembly GCF_003031625.1 of Empidonax traillii. Classification (NCBI taxonomy): domain Eukaryota; kingdom Metazoa; phylum Chordata; class Aves; order Passeriformes; family Tyrannidae; genus Empidonax; species Empidonax traillii. The sequence goes on from NW_020955442.1 coordinate 387,766, forward strand.
TAGATTAACTGACATAATATAATCAGACCAGAGGACAAGCCAAGAATTTCTATACACCCAGTAATACAGAAATGCCTAAAAGCCACATAATATGCATATATTTTCCCAAATAAAACTGGATCAGGCTTGATTGACATTGCTGCGTGGCTGTAGTGACTCTGCAGTATAACAAGCAAGCTGCCTATCAGATGGCTCTCTTGTAGCCATACCCCTCTCCTTTTTCCTAGAAAACCAATTTGTGCAGAATGGAAATGGGACCCTAAAAAATTAGAAATGCAGCACTCAGATGCTGCATTGGTACAATTTATCTTGCTTCACAAAACCTGTGGGGACATAATGTGTCTCAATATAAGAAGAAAAGAAAAAAAGTGGAGAGGGAGGGAAGAACAAAGAAAAAACACTGAAGGTCTGACTCTGACCTGTATTATTTACAAAAAGAATCAAATTCTATAGTATTTTAGGAAAGAATTACTCATTTGGGAATGTAACAACTTTTTTTTGCTAAGATCTGGAAGGGCAAGGAAAGAATAAAACAAGTAACTCCCAAAAGTGATTCTACTAGAAGATACAAACAAAAATAAACTATGTTTTTTTCTGTGTATCTGAATTTCTTTGGTATTGAACAGCATGTGTAGCTCAAAGATTTCCTCTTTTGGCTTCAGACATACACTATAATTTGATAAAGGCAGTTCTCTTTCCTGGTTTTCAGAAAAAACAAATTTGTACTCTGAAGTAGCGAATCAACAAAATCATAATGCATTACCTTAGCAATTGGAAGTGTATCAACATAATAATCCATACAGTGATAACTGAAGTCACAGTTAAGTATTTAATCTTGCAAACCAATTGGAGAACATAGCAAGTGATAGAAAAATTGAGGCCAATATGATAAGAAAATGATTCCCCGGTCCTCCTGTGTAAATTAGAGCAATTTGCTTTACCTTTCACACTGAAGTCGTGGAAACAGGAAATACAGCACACTTCCTTATGTTGTAAGGAATTCCAAACTTTCAGATCACTGCTATTTCAATATAGGCCCCCAAATGTAAGTAGCCAGAGGAAGAAACAGTTCTCTGCTTTACATTAAAACATTTATAAATTCCTCCTTGCCTGGAGGGCAGCACTTAGTTCTCCTAAAGCTCAGATGATCACATCATTAATTCTTTTAATTCCTAACAAGTATTTCTGGACCAGTAAGTGGTAACTCGTAAGTGCACATCCCAAAATCCTTACCACAGACAGAAATGAGAAATTCAATTTTACCTGTTAATAGGCAAACGTTAATGCAATAGAAAAATATATAGTCAAACACAGAAGAAAAAGCAAACAGCTGCTTCATTCCCTACAAAACAACTTTAGTGAAATTAGGCTGTAGAAACTTGGGTCAAAGCACTGCACTGCAGATGAGTCACAATTCAGTTGATCAAAATCTTTTGTGTTCTCTTCTCCTTTATAATCATTTGAGGAAGGACTCTGCTTAATTAACTAATTTACACTTTGTATGGTCTTTTTCCAATAGAAATAATTTCAGACTTCTTTTGTCTAAAGATCCAGTTTTATGGCCTTAGGATATTTAATTCAGCCATTTTAGATAAGCCACTGTCCTGTCACTGTGTAATAATCATAACACTGAGATCATAACAGAAAGAATTTAACGTAGTTTTAGAAGATGCTTTATGTAACGTTGCAGTGAAAGGCTGTAAAAGTCTGCTTACCAGAAACCAGTGTACTTCAGTTCAGTCTCCACAATTACAACTGTGCTTTGCCATGCAAGGCAAATCTCTTCTCCTTTGCAGACTCCAGATACATTTGCCCCCTTTTCCCCTGTTTCGTATACCTTATCAGGACAAAACCACGCCACTGCTTCACTTCAAATCCTCAGTGTAGATTTGTATTTTAAATTCTCCCCTCACACCAAAAACAAAAAGCCTGGTTACAGGTATCATTGTAGGCTACACATCCCAAATAGTACCCAATTTCTCTTCAAGCCAGATACTATTGTCCAGCAAATTTGCTTTCCTGACACCTAATAAAATATCACAGACTTTGTAATTACCTGAAATTGTACAGTCTCAGCACTTCTCTTGTCCTGAGATAATTTTAGTTGTGATAACGACTGCCTTGAAGTCAGCTGACAATTGCTTAGCTTGTTTAACTTCATTCTATGGGTATCATATATGCAAAGGTCTGACAAACAATAGTCACTGCTTAACAAACAGGCTATATGTTAACTGGGGCCAGGAGAGGCTGACTATGAACTTTGACTAATTGCTTCTGGGTGAAAACAGTAAAACCTTACTTGGGAACCAGAAAAAAAGAACAAGTAAGCAGACCTTTATAAAATAGAAAAGTGCTATAACCACGACAGAAAAGGAAAATGCCAATGCAGTGACAGTACCCCACTGCAAACCAGTGTCAGCAAAAGGACAGGGAGAACTTGCTTCACTTAGAAGGAAAAGCCACACAGCAATACTACTAGTTTCTGAGATCTCATCAGACAGTATAGAAAAGCAGAAGGCAAAAGAAGTCTGATTGAAAACCTTCCATCTCATCTCCTGTCATAAATTAAATGAGGTTCAATCAGATTTAGGCAAGTTGGCCAGACCAATTAGCTCTGGAATCAGAGACAGCCTTCAAACATTCAAGTAAGCAACTCTCATCCATACCTTTATCCAAAGTTTGAGCACACAGAAATGATGACATTTCACTGACAAGTAAACAACTTCTGAAACCCCTTACTAAAGCAGAGGGCCATCTGCAAAGGCTTGTACCAATAAGTTCAGTAAGAGCACACTTCTACAGTTTGTTTTTACATAACAAGTGAAATAAAAATTCAGTAATATAATCAGGGGCTGCACTTGTGTTAATGAATAAACTTATTATATTTGCTTCTTCTGTCATACTTAACTTTTAAAGGTACACATTCAAGGTTGAGGTGTGAACAATCTGTATCACCATCGTATTCTACCTGGATCAGTTTTGTGTATGCAGCATTATGGCTACTTGCCATACATAATGAAGACATTTGGGAACAACAGCTCATTTGAGAAGCTACTTGTACACCACTTCCAACACCAACAACAAATGCTACGTAGAGTCAGAAAGAACAAATATATTAAGTTCAATCTGAGCATTTTAATTTACACAGAGATTCCCCCAACAGTAGTGATCCGTGGTTTTTATCCCATTTTCCATATTAAAGCTTTCTACTTCTATAAAACTTTCTCATAATTTTTATTAGCTACATGTCATGTTTTGGCTGGGATAGACCTAATTTTCTTCCTAGTAGCTGGTAGAATGCTGTGTTTAGGATTTAGGATGAAAATAATGCTGGTAACACAGGTGTTTCAGTTGATGATGAGCAGTGCCTGCCCCAAGTCAAGGACTTTTCAGTCTCCCATACTCTGGCAAGAAGGCGGCATTCAAGAAGCCAGGAGAGCGCATGGCCAGAACAGCCGACCCAAACTGGCCAAAGGGATATTCTATGTCATCATGTCCAGTATATAAACCAGAGGGAGTTGGCAAGGAGGGCTAATTACAGCTCTGGGATGGGCTGGGTATCAGTCAGTAAGAGGTGAATAATGGTATTGTGCATCACTCATCTTTCTTGGGTTTTACTCCTCTCTTTTTTTGTCTCTCTTTTCATTACAATTTTTATTATTATTAAATTTATTTAAATTATTAAACTATTCTTATCTCAACCCACAGATATAACCTTTTTCCCAATTTTCCTTCCCAAGACATGGGGGGAGTGGGAGGACTGGGGTGAACACGTGTTGTACTTCATTGCCAAATGGAGTTAAAGCAGGACACTACATTAAGCCAGTTAACTACATCTTTCAGTAACCTTTGTTTGCTTTCAGATAACCAGTGCACTTCAGTTCTTTAAGTGAATACACATATCTCCATATGCTGGGGCTCTATCCACATTATTGTCATCTTTAACAGGTAAAATCATAGCTAAAAATTTACCAAATTAGTTGTTTAAGATTCTGTCTCTGGTGTAATTTCCAAACTTTTTTTTTCACATCTTCTGTAATGTTTCAAATCATAGGCCCACACAGTGTCTATTCCCTCTCCAGTAGTATGATCTGGAATCCAGCAGGGGAACGGAAAGCGACAGGCAATGATTCTGGCATTACATTCAAGTTCTTCTTCCAGCTTCTTCTCCAACTGTGGCATCTGTTGAGTAATAATAAAAAGCTTTCAGATGCAGTTAAAAAAAACCAGAAGCATTCTCTTAGAATCTAATTCAAGTGTTCAAGAGAAGTCCAAGTTTAAGGATTTTTTTTTAAGTCTTACAAAAGTATTCATGATATATATTTTTGCCTTTGATGCCTTGACAAAGAATATCTAAAACGAGACAATGGCTATTGTGCCCGATTGGTGACATCAAGGAAATTGTTAACTCTAAGTTCTAAAAATTAAATCAAAAATTTATCCCTTAGATTAAAAAAAAAAAAAAAAAGGGAAAGAAGGAAAGAAAAGACTTTGCATGTTCCAATTCATGATTCCCTTTCCCTGCAGTGGGATTCTTCTCTGTAGAGAATGAAAGCTCAGCCCCCTGAATTTATGCTTTTTCTGACACCTCTATGTTCATGAGCTATTGTGTGGTACTCAAAAGTCACCAGTGGTCATAATTTACAGTCTAACCCCAAGACAGATCCTGGGACACTCCAAACATCACACAAACAACTAAAGGCAAACAATCTGCTGTCACTGTATTGTGAAGTGCTGCTATGTGAAATACTATTGAAATTGAGCTTTGATGAATCCACAGCCTGTTAACACATGCATGTGAGTACCTGCAGCAGCACTGCATGAAACAGAATGCAGAATCATAGAATGGTTTGGAATGGAAGGGACCTTTAAAGGTCATCTAGTTCAACCCCCCTGCCACAGGCTGGGACATCTTCAACTAGATCAGGTTGCTCAGAGCCCCATTCAGCATGACTGCTTATTTACAGTGATGGGACATCTACCACCTCTCTAGGCAACCTGTTCCAGTGTTCCACCATCGCAAAAATTTTCATACTTACATATACTCTGAATCCACTCTCTTTTAGTTTAAAACCATTAACTCTTTTTCTGCCACTACAGGTGTTACTACAAAGTCTGTCCCCATCTCTTCTATAAGTCTCCTTTAAGTATTGAAAGGCCACAACAAGGTCTCCCCAGAGTCAAGTCTTGTCTAGTACGAACAACCCCAACTCTCTCAACTTGTCTTTATAGGAGAGGAGCTCCAGCCCGCGATGCTACATCCTCTGATAATGCTTATAGCCTTCCTCTGAACCTGCTCCAACAGATCCATATCTGTCTTGTGCTGAGGACCCCATAACTGGATGTAGCACTCCAGGTCGGGTCTCACCAGAGCAGAGTAGAGGGGCAGAATCCCCTCCCTCAACCTGCTGGCCACTCTGCTTTGGATGCAGCCCAGAATACAATTGGCTTTCTGGGCTGCAAGTGCACATTGCTGGCTCACGTCCATCTTTTCATCCACCAAACACCCCGAAGTCCTTCTCAGCAGGGCTGCTCTCAGTCTGCTCATTCCTCAGCATGCATTGATACCAGGGTTGCCCTGACCCAGGTGCAGCACCTTGCACTTGGTCTTGTTGAACTGCATGATGTTCCCATGGGCTCACCACTTGTCCAGGTTCCTCTGGATGACCTCCCATTCTTCAGGCATGTTGACTGCACAACTCAGCTTGGTGTCACCTGCAAATTTTTCTGAGGATGCACTCAATCCCACCGTTTATGTCATTAATGAAGTTATTAAGCAGGACTGGCAGACCCCTGAGGAACAGCACTTGAGATCAGTCTCCATTTGGACATTGAGCCACTGACCATTATCCCCTGGATACAGCCACCCAGTCAATTCCTTATCCACTAAATAGTCCATCCACCAAACCCACCTCTCTCCAATCTAGAGAGCAGGATGCTGTGTGGGACCACGTCACATACCAGGATGCAACTCTCCTTGGTTGAACACCAGTGGTCTAGCCTTGCTCCTTTCACAAACACTGAGAGGATATGAAAGTCAAGGGAAATACCACTACTCTTCTAGAACAGAGACAGACAGTATCTGACTGGTCAGATACTCTCCTTGCAAATTTTGTTATGAATTAAGTGAGAAATGAATTAACACACTAAGACTTCAAAGAAATTTCTTTCTCATCCCAGAGAGTAATCCTGTTCTGGATGAAAAAAAAAAAAAAAAAAAGAAACTCAGCAGATTTAGCCATTTTTGTCCTTCAGAAAAGTTCGATGGCATTGATATGCTTAAGCACACCAGCAGTGTCACATCTATTTGGTGTTCCTTTTATTCTTCCATACTGTATGTATCTGAATGAGAATTGCAACAGCAAACTCCACAGGCTACTTCTATTATGTGTAAAACTCTATTTAATTTGATAGAATGATGCAACATTTAGATATTAAAAGGTTAAAAGGATAGTAATAATTTACAAATGTAGATCACCTTAAGACATGAAGGCACAAAATATATAAAAATTCCACAAAAATAAAAAATTTAAAAAACCACTAAAACCCAAAACAAACAAAACCACAAAAAAATCAAAAACACAAACAAAAAAACAAACACCCAACCAAAACCCAACAGAACATTATTAGAAAACAAGAGTGATTGAAGAAAATGTATTTCCAAAGGGTGCAGGTAACTTCCACTGTCACATACATGCAGGGTGTGCCTTTGATGTAATATCCTGTTATAGATGCGTTTAAGCTTACAAAAGAATATTTTAGGAAAATTATAGTTATAGACCCAATATATCAGAGTTGCCTCCTAATATTTTTAAGCATTCTATGTTCTGATTCCATCCATCAATAAATCCAAGTTTTGTAAGCTAATCTTGGATATGAAGTAAAAGCACTGTGTGGCAGCATCAAATCAGACCAGCATTATTAAAAACGCTAAAGAGATCTATTGTCCTCAGTAAAAAAAAATTTAAAAAAAATTAAAAACAATTAAAAAAATAAAATTTAAAAAAAAAAAAAAAAAAAAAGAGAAAAAATGTATTCAGGCTTCAAAAAAACTTAATTCAGTCACTCCAGAGGGTTGTGACTGAAGAAAATTTAAAGGGGATCATAAACAAATGAATGTTCAGGAAACACAGGTTCCTATGCCTGCATCTGTTGCATTTATGACAGTATTTCTACTGAAAGAATTTAGCCTAGTATTTACTGGATTTCAAAAGATTTTCTAAGCCCTAAAGTTACTCTTTCTATCACAGCTGTTACTAATTTATACCACTTTATTACATTTAAAGTTAAGTCAGTATTTCTTCTGGGATTACCCACATTTTCCCAGGGCATTTGTTAATTTCTAGTTTACCAAAGCTGCATTCTTCACCCGCACTTTTCCCCCTCGGTGCCATGGCAGAATTCCTGACTTCAAATCCAAACGTTTGTACTGCCCCCTGCTGGAACTCAAGTGGGAGAGCACTAAAGAAATCTATGCAACTATATTTCTACACCAGTTTTGAGGAATGCTTTTTCCCTAAAGATACACTGAACATAGGCTACAGAGCTACCTGAGGTATTTGTGTACCTTCCTATTTCAATATATCAGCTGCTGGCCTACTTGAGGTGATCTGAGTTTTGGAGAACATAAACAAAATTCAATACTCTCCTCTATCAAGGCTCCCAAAAATGAGTTTTAGTGAATTTCCTACTCCATCTTCTCCCTGCAAACTCCTTTTTTCAGAATGAAAAACTGAAATTTCCGAGAACAAATTTATCGGCTTCTCTCCGAGCACCTTGAGCGGTTTTCATTTGATTCCAAACAAATGGACAGAAAATTCTTCTCAAAAACATGTGTATTTTCCAATTTACATACTGTCACAAGTTTTACCAGGCTTTATCATGGCCATTATGAAGCAACGATGAAATATCAAAATATTATTATTTGGGATTGAGTGACAACACCAAACTGTGTGCTACAGTTGATATGCTGGAAGGAAGGGATGCCATCCAGAGGCACCTTGAGAGGTGGGCTGATGCAAACCTCGTGAAATTCAACAAAGCAAAGTGCAAGGTCCTATACTTGGGTCACAGAAAACTCAGACACATCTATGGGCTGGGCAGAGAAGTGATTGAGAACAGCCCAGCAGAGAAAGACTTGGGGTTGATGGCTGATGAAAAACTCAACATGAGCTGGCAGTATGCACTGCCAGCCCAGAAAGCCAAACTGAATCCTGGGCTGCATCAAAAGCAGCATGGCCAGCAGGTCAGAGGATATGATTCTACCTCTCTACTCTGCTCAGGTGAGATCTCATCTGGAGTACTGTGTACAGTTCTGGTGCTCCTAACATAAGGACATGGAACTGTTGGAGCAGGTCCAGAGGAGGGCCATGAAGTTGATAAGAGGACTGGAGCACGTCCCCTACAAAGATAGGCTGAGAGTTGGGGCTGTCCAGCTTGGAGAAGAGAAGGTTGCATGGAGACCTCATAGCAACCATCCAGTGTCAGAAGAGGGGCTACAGGGATGCCAGAGACGGACTCTCAGTTAGGAACTGAAGTGATAGCACAAGGAGGAATGAGTGCAAATTTAAAGAGGGGAAATCTAGGTTAGACATTAGGAAGAAATTCTTTCCTGTAAAAGTGGTAAGCCCTTGGAACAGGAGGCCAGGTTGGATGAAACCTTGAGCAATGTGGTCTAGTGGCAGGTATCCCTGCCATCCATGCCCAGGATGGGTCTAGATGATCTTTAAGGTCCCTTCCAACCCCTTAGCATTCTATCATTTTGTGATTGTTACTGACTACCTTTGATCTGCTGCAGGTTAGTTCATTTTGTAGATAAATGTACTATCACTGAATGCCTTTGTATTAAAATAATTAATCAGTGCAAAAATAGTAAACTTACCATCTGAGGTACGCCAAAAACAACAATATTTCTATAATGAGAAAAAGAAACCTAAAATAAAAATTGAGAACAAGTCTTAATGAAAATGGCATTTATATTCAGAGAAGTTCTTACCGTTCTTTTCTCCCAATCCCTCTAGCTGCACTTCTTTCAGCAGGCATTTAGACCAAAAATATGAAAGGAGATCCTGTATCAACTTTTCATTACACAAATTTCCACATAAAGAAAACTTTATATTCTGAACAGCAAAAAGTCTACAGTCTGGCCAAGGATATGGTACCAATTTTAGTAGAACAGAAAGCATAAATTTAGAAAATACCTACATGATTTTATTTATATCTAAGTTTGGAGCATTTTCACAGCTTCTGTAAATGCTAAAATAATGTATAGTTTAAGTTTTTGTTAAATGTTAGCTAGTTATAAAAACATACTAGGCATTCTAATGCCTGGGTACTTCCAGTCAGTGCCATGGAGTTTTCCTATGCTACTCTCTGAGGAGAAAAAAAAAAAAAAATCCCAAACCCAGAAAAAAAAGCCCCACGTAATTCATCAGGCACAGGGCTGTTCAAGTAGCCTTTACTGATAAAGGGCAGCACTTCAACAAAGCTCAGAACCAGCAGAGCAGCATATTAAGCCTGTAGAAACTTGAGTCCCAGCATAAGTACTTTGCTCAAAGCCCAATATAGCACCTTGTTGCCAGTCAGCATTACAGTTCCTTCAGGAAAGTATTTCCAAACTATGAAAATCTCTCAATCATCCTAGATTCCTTCTTACATACTTCACTACCTACCTTCCATAAGTCTGAAATATAAAATTTGGTATTCTGATGTACTCCATCTCTCCAGGCTCGGTATCTGGAATACCAAACTAGCCAGGGATTTAATTCATAACCAACAGCTTTGAATCCCTTTTTTGCAGCTGCTATCACCTACAAGAAAGAAAACAAATCTTCACTGAGAAACATAAAAGCCTATTCATCTAAACAGGAGCAGAGTTTTATTTAAAATATAAATCAAAAGAAAGCACTTGTGTAAGTCACTCAGGTTTAAATGCCCAAGAGTATAGTGTGGTATAGTGAACAAAAACTCAAAACTACATTTTACTATTATGGCTAATCCAATTAAAATAAGTATATTCAGACAAACAAAATTAATTCATAAACATTCACAGGGCAAAATTGTAAACTTGTAGTACATCTATGACTCAAGTAAAAGTTTAATTAAACAGATTCACAACACTATCTTGGAATTAAAGAGTACCAGAATTGACCATGGAGAGAACAGTAAAACACACAAGGAAAAATGCTCAAAATTAGGCCACTTATTTGAAAAGCAGTGAGGGGTAGGCACGTGAGCAACACCTGAATCAAAGCCAAAACCAACAGCAAGAGTCTGAAAGTGATCTGTTGATACATATTTAAAAAAAAAAAATTAAAAAAAAAATCAAAAAGACACAGTTTATAGACTAAAGGTTTAATACATAATTTAAAAGGTTATTGACAAATTTGAATCAGGAAACGTCTGATGAACTATGAATTTTTATTCTTGTAATCCATCAGTCATTTTTCATTCTCCTTTTCTGTTCTGTCACCTTTATACATTAAGCTTGAACTGCAGCTCCAAAAGCGCAGTGCTATTTAATCTCACAGCCTCATTTGCTGCAGCTATACACCTATGTGGAATCACAGCACCAATATTTTGGTGGCATCTGTTCATGTGAACACGTGCAATTCCCTCCAGTCACCACGACGAGGCTATCATTTTGTATGCTGCCTTGGTCAAGCTGCAAGACTGGAGCAAAAAGTATTTATTACTCACCCAAACTCAATGTAAATCTTTCTCAACTTTGATCCTTTGCATAAGACTCAAACAAAACCAGTGGATGCCAAAGACAAGACATTTTTAAGTATGAGAAGACAGCAGCCACAGCTACAGCATTTGGTAGAGATGCGGTATGAAGGCATTTTTGAGGCATGGTATGAAGGAAGGCAACGTCCATAACTTACAATGCGGCCATCCCCGCTACCAATGTCAACTAGGGGGCCACTTCTATTTTCCAACATTTTCAGCACATTCTGGATCTGAGCGGCAGTTGCAGGAACAAAGGGCAGGCACACCTTCCTCAGGGCCGGGGTCACAAAGGGGGTGACCACGGCATAGAGGGCCACCAAGGTGCCGCCGAGCCCAGCCGTGACCAGCAGCCCCCAGCTGCTCCTCCTGGAGCCGCCCTCGCCATCCTGCTCCGGGCTCTCCTTCACCGCCGCCTCGGACATCGCACCTGGGGGCCGACAGAGAGCACTTTCACTAACAGCTTTATTAAATGCTCAGTTGCGATAAAGCAGTGTGTTCCATCAAAGAGAGAGGACATTCGAAACAAAGCAAAACAAAACAAAAAACAAAAAACCAACTAAACAAACCCGTCCCCTCCCTCCCCCGTTATATTCCCAGACCCTAGGGACATGCTCCAATTGCCGAGAAGCCGAGGCAGGAGGTTACATTGTTTCAGAGCAGGAGAGCCGTTTCCATGAAAGCCCGCAGATCACCCCTCCACCCGCCCAGTCGGCAGCGCCCCGGAACGGCTCAAGGGCAGCGCAGGCAGGGACCTCCCAGCCAGGGACGGCTCGGGAGCCCGCACACAGAGAAACGTCCCGGAGGAGTTCCTTTTCTTCCTCCCAGGAGAAACTTTTTTCCAGGGGACGGGGACATTCAGCCGTGCCCGCCTGGACACCGCGATCGCAAAGAAACCCACTGACAAACGAACCTACAGTCATGCTGGTCCGGCGGCACTTATAGGGAAGGGCAGTACCACTTCGCCATGCGGGGTGGGGGACATGAACCTTTCTGAAGGCGCTCTGGAGAGGAGCGCCGCGCACACTTTTTCTGCCGTGTGTCTGTCTTCACTCTGCCGCGCTCACGCCACCCCGTGCGGCCCGCTGTCGCCGCGCTTGGCGCCCGTATCCCACCGCCATGGAGAAGATCCTCTCTACCTCCACCCCCGCGAGCCGGAGGATGCCGCTTCCCCCCCGTGCCGGACCCTTCCAGAAGGGTCCGCCGGGGGCGCCACAAAGGTTCCGCCCGCGAAATATGTCCCGCAGGTGCCGGCTGCGCAGGCGCGGGGCGGGGCGCGGCGTCACGTTGGGCGCGGCGGCTTCCGGTCGGAGCGCGCGAGCGGCGGCGGCGGCAGTGGCAGTGGCAGGAGCGGGAGCCATGTCGGCCATGGGCACTCTGGCGTTTGATGAGTATGGGCGTCCCTTCCTCATCCTCAAGGACCAGGAGCGCAAGACGCGCCTGATGGGGCTCGAGGCGCTCAAGGTGAGCTAGGCGAGGCGAGGCGGGGTCGCTGATCCACCCGCGGGCCCGCGCTGGGTGGGCCGCGCCATGCCGTGCTGTGCTTTGCTGCTGCGAGAGGTGGGAGGATGGAGGCCCTGGGAACGAGGCCGCGCCGTGCTCTCCGCCAGCCCCACCCGAGGCGCAGGACGGATGGAGCCCGCTGTAGGCCCGCAAGCGCGGGAGGGATGGAGGGAGAAGGAAGACATCGCCCCGGGGCCGGGTATGCGCGGCACGGCGCCCCTGGGGTCTCCGTGCGGGAATCCGCCCCGGAGTCGCGGCGTTCTGGGGCCGTCACCCCGCAGGTGCAGGCGCCCCTCCCCGCGGCCCCTCCCTGGAACTGCCGCCCCCCACCCGGAGTGGCCGCTGGGGGAAGGCCGGGGCTGAGCGAGTCGGCACCGTGTGAGAGTGCGGGTGATACAAATAGCGAGGGAAGAGCGGAGTAAGCACTGGCACAGGTTGCCCATGGAGGCTGTGGCTTCCACATCCGTGGCAGCGCCCAAGGCCAAGTTGGATGGGACTCTGAGCAACCTGGTCTAGTGGAAGGTGTCCCTGCCCCTGCAGGGGCTTAGATCTGGTTGATCTTCAAGGTTCTTTCCAACCCAAACCATTCTGTGGTGATTCTGTGATGAATGAAATTGTGCTGACTTCTCCTTGTAGCATTACCTGCTCCTGTTGCTGCCCTCCTTTAAACCTGGGTGCTGTCGCTTTGGCTGCTCTGCCTTTGCATGCTTTAGCGGAGCCAGCACAAGAAAAGCCACAGGAAGTGTTTCTGGCATAGAGACGATACACATATCTTGATTTCTTTTCTTCAGTCATAGTCAGTTGTTGTCAGTTGAATTGCAGTGTTTGCGTTACTGTATTCTTCCTAGCTTATTGTTATGATTTCAGAATACGTGGTAATTATTTACCTTCTTTCTCCTTTGTTTTTTCAGTCTCACATAATGGCAGCAAAGGCTGTAGCAAGTACTCTAAGAACATCCCTGGGTCCCAATGGTAATAAAGAAACACTTCTACTGATTCTCTCTTAGTAATTGTTTTGAGGGATTTTCTAGGTTTTCCTTCATGCTTTGAACGTGTGTTTTTAGGCTTGGATAAAATGATGGTGGACAAGGATGGTGAGGTGACTGTGACAAATGATGGTGCTACCATCCTGAATATGATGGATGTGGATCATCAGATAGCCAAACTTATGGTGGAGCTGGCTAAGTCTCAAGATGATGAAATTGGGGATGGAACTACTGGAGTCGTTGGTAAGAAAGTATTTTAAATTTGACTAAGATTTTCCAGCTTTAAAATCAAGCTTCTTCAGCTATTTTGAGAAATTTTGTGTGAAGTAACAGTAGCTTTTCTTTAGCAGTTCTCTACGGTATTGCTGCAGTGTTTTTGTAGGGTCGTTTCTAAGTATTTAATGCTGAGAACCCTCTTTGTACTTTAAACATTTTTCTGTATGATTTTCTTCCATAATCTTCTACCTGTCCTGCATTGGTGCCTGTCCTTTATTTTGGTCTTAACATAATGCTGTTTTCTTTCTAAGCACAGCAAGTAGGGGGTTGTTTAGATTATTTTGTTACTTAGGAAATGTTGAATTTCTGTAATATTACAGAAAAAATGAGAAAGCATGCTTTTTAATCTGTTGATAATGTATTTAAAATGATGCTCCAATCAAGAGTAAAATTTACTTTAATTTTTTTTTTGTAGTTCTGGCTGGAGCACTGTTGGAACAGGCTGAGCAATTACTAGATCGCGGTATTCACCCCATCAGAATAGCAGATGGTTATGAGCAGGCAGCCCGCATTGCTATTGAGCATCTAGACAAAATCAGTGACAGCTTTCCAGTTGATCCACAGAACATTGAGCCTCTGATCCAGACAGCAAAGACAACTCTAGGCTCTAAAGTGTAAGTCACAAAAACTTCAGAATATTTAAGCCTCCCTTGAAAACTCTTTGAGGGGAATAGAGAAATCCTGGTGTTTTGATGAATTATTAAATTGTTTGCGTTGTTGAAGTGCTGCTAAGGGCCCTCTTATGTTTAATTTTGGCTGATTTCTCAATGGACTATGTTGCGAATCCTTTGTCTCTAAATGGTCAATTCCATGAAGTTTAACAGCACAGAATCAGCTTCATTCTAACGTGTTAGTTCCAGATTTCTGCATCACAGCAAATTCCAAGAGTAATGTAAATCTTATAAAAATAATTATGTGTAACGTTTCAGAGGTTTTGTTTGTTGTGGGGTTTTTTCCCCTAAAAAAATTTTACCTCAGGATAGTTCCATAAGTTTATTTTCCTTTATGGATTCTGTGTGTACTTCAGACATTGGACAGGCTTCCTTTGCTGGGCTGTCTTAACAGTGGCTTCTGTCATTTGGATGTTTATTAATAGTTACTGCTCCTCACTGTATCAAGACTGTCCACAAAGGCTCTTTACACCAATCCTGTTGTGTGTTGTGTTTTCTGCCATATCCAGCACCTTTTATGTCTGTGAACAAGCAGACAGGACCCTCTCTTTTAATGCAGAGTGCAAAAGTTTCTAGCTGTAGTGATACTTCCTGCTGTTCGAGATTTGATAGAATCACTTTTTTTCTCCCAAGTTGAGGAAATGTAATGCAACTTAATTGTTTGTTTGTTTTTAAACATAGAGTTAACCGTTGTCACAGACAAATGGCAGAAATTGCCGTGAATGCTGTACTGACAGTAGCAGACATGGAACGTAAAGATGTTGATTTTGAGCTGATCAAGGTACAAGGCAAAGTGGGAGGTAGACTGGAAGATACGCAGTTGGTTAAAGGAGTGATTGTGGATAAAGATTTCAGTCATCCACAGATGCCTAAAGTAAGTGACGTCCCTGTGTGTGTCTGTCACGTGTAATGGCTTAAATAAGATTGTCTTTACATGCTGTCCTGGCATTTGTTTTTAATATTTAAACAATCTTGTGGTTTGGCTTGGCTTTTCACCCATGTATCAACAGAGGAAGGGGAGAGGAGCATGAAATTCTTCATGTTGGAAGTTTAGAATTTACAGTAATATTGAGAAATTATGGCAAGGGGAGGAATTGCTGTCCTGCTAAGTGAGGACAAGGGCAGAGAGTTCTATGTTAAAGCAGAAATCATCATCCATAGTGTGTGATAGGCTTAATATGCTTAATGAAAGTTAGTATCAAGAAGTGCTTCTTAACCTTTGAGATTCCATGTTGTGCTGTTTGGAACACCCCAGAAACTGTCCTTGTATTATATTTAATGTAGATAAGGTCTCCAAGTCTTTGGGCCCTGTACTGCAAGAAAAATGGAGGCAGTTGAAAATTTCTACTATTCTTAACTATTTTTCTAGCTGGTGACACTGTTTATTCTGTGAAAAGGAAGACGAGTGAAAAATATCAGTCGTGTAGTACTTGAAATGTTGCTATAAAAATTATTAGTGTTCTCAGTGGTCACTGTGGATAGGGCGAACAACAGTTTCATTGAATTTTTTCTGGTTTTTAAACATTAAACTATGAAAAGATGTCACTGTTAAAGATTGTTAAGAGCTTAAACAGTGTCTAGAAGCTGTGGAATTTATTCTAAGAGGGTTACAGAGATTTTTGACAGAATTATTTAGTTATAGTTAGTTCCCCTTGAGAATAGTTAGATGGTCTTCACATTTCCTCCTATGCCCATGTTTATAAAGATATGTCTGTAAGTTTTGCTGATATAAGAAAGAGGTGCTAATGAGGCCAAAACTCAACTTTTTGGTTTTTTTTGAATTGCACAGGAGCTAAAAGATGTTAAAATTGCGATCCTTACTTGTCCATTCGAACCACCTAAGCCTAAAACCAAACATAAGCTTGATGTCACATCTGTGGATGACTACAAGGCACTGCAGAAATATGAAAAAGAGAAGTTTGAAGAGATGGTGAAGCAGGTAGTCTTTAGGATTATTTCTGTTTTCTTTGTCTTTCATAGCCTTTACACAAAATAGCATAATACATTGATTTATTCCTGGAAATGAGGTAATACTCCTTATAAGAGGCAACATACAAACAATGCCAGAGGGTTCTTCTTCAGATTTGTATTTTGACAAAATTATGAGAATTAAAACCACGAAGAGATTGTTTAAGACTGATGATTTGTGTTGCTTTCAGATAAAAGACACTGGTGCAAACCTTGCTATTTGCCAGTGGGGTTTTGATGATGAGGCAAATCACCTGCTGCTCCAGAATGAGCTGCCTGCTGTTCGTTGGGTTGGTGGACCTGAAATAGAAGTAAGTAAAATTGGGCTTTGTACCAGTTGTCAAACATTTGTTAAATAATAGGCTGTACCAGCTAGAAGTTCAGCTTTCTGGGTAGAACTGCGTAATTGTGCACATGGGTGTGTATTGGAGAAAAATCATTGGTGATCTGTGGAGGAACATACAACGAATGGGATTATGGTTTATAATTGGAGTGTACATATATGACTTTAGATGTCTAAGAACGTTTCTGCTTTAGTCTTGCAGTTTGCAGAAATGAAGCATCGCCTGAAATACTTTCAAGTGGTGGGAAGATAAGCTTTTGGAGTAGGCATTTGACAGATTCTTTTTCACTAGTTTTATGTTATGTAAAACACCATGGAAAAATCTTAACTGATGGTTGTTTAACTTCAGTTAATCGCCATTGCGACTGGAGGACGCATTGTTCCTCGCTTCTGTGAACTCACACCAGAGAAACTGGGTTTTGCCGGTGTTGTCCGAGAGATCTCCTTTGGAACAACAAAGGACAGAATGCTTCTCATTGAACAGTGTCAGAATTCCAGAGCTGTGACCATTTTCATCAGAGGAGGAAATAAAATGGTGAGATGCTTGGTCTGTTACAAATGTTTGATACAGAAGATGCAGAATGTGTAGTTCCTTTCTAAAGCATGTTAATAAACTCCTCTTGATTTTTGTCTACATTTTCCTTGCAGTGTGGACAAATAGAAGGGATAAAGGGTTATAGGCAGTCATGACTGTGTGTCAGAAGTCACTTGTTAGATTCACATCCTATGTTTTTAAATAAAAACTTTGTTCCCTCTCTATTAGACCGTATAGTTCATAAATATAGAAATAATTTTACCTATGGATTCTCTGGGGTTTTTTCTCATGGATCACTTTTATGAGTAAATACTGTCATCTTTGAAAGATTCAGTTTTATCGTAGACTTAGTTGTAATGCTTCTGATTTAGTCCAGTTAAAAAAAAGAAAAATAAAAAACCCAAACCAACACATACCCTACACACTCCATATCCTCCCAGAACAAGACCATTTTAAATGTTTATGTATTTAATGTTGGTTTTGGTTGTACTATTAGCACTAAAGTGTATTTACTATAGGTCAAGCCCTACTTTGACTGAAAAAACTTAAGAAAAAAGAACATATCCTGAAAAGTTCTTTAAGGAAGCAAACATATTGCATTAAAGGTTAGAATAACTTGTTAAGTCCTCCTCTGTAACCACAGAGCTGGACAGCTGGACTGGCAAATTCTGTCTCGATGCTGCCATACTTGCCCTGGTGGCAAATTCCAAATCATCAGTGATGCAAACTGAGAAGCAGTTCTTTCACAAGCTGAATGAACATCTGTCTCAGCCCAGTATATTTATTTGTTCAGTATATGTTCGTTAAATATCTAATGTGTTAAATACATATTTGTTAAATATATGCTAAATCCTCTTACATCTGTTGAAGTTGGGAGTTGACAGAAACTGCAGCTGAAAAAGGTGTTGGTATTTAAATTTGAGTGTTTTGTGTCTTGTAAATATAAAAGATTAAAACCCTTACCATGTAAGTTTTTGTCCCTTTAATTACATATTTAGCAAATAACATTGAAATTAAATATATATATATTTTTATTCTTTTTTTGTCACTGGATATCTAACATTCTATATTTTGAAGTAATATAGCAGTAGTAGAGCTGCATTAGAGCCATGAGAAGATCCTACAGTTCATTTGCAATTTTCATTTCTGTATTAGGAAATACCTCTTCATAGCCTTGAGATGTGTATATTGTAAAATACATGCTTTTTATAATTCCAGATTATTGAAGAAGCAAAGCGATCTCTTCATGATGCACTGTGTGTAATCCGGAATCTCGTTCGTGATAATCGTATTGTGTATGGTGGCGGTGCAGCTGAAATTTCTTGTGCCTTGGCAGTCAGTGAAGCAGCAGATAAGGTGAGAAAGGAATAGTTAAAACCATCTTTAGAGATGCCAGAAAAACATCAAAGATATTCCAAAACATGCATATTGTGGAACTTTCTGACATTCACTTATAACCAGCATTAAAAGTTTTCTTTCCCTTCTCTGTAAAAAGTCCTTACTAGTACTGTTTTTCCTTTTATGATAAGAGCAGTTTAATTTTTTTTTTAATTTGCAAGTAGTTATCGTCCAGAGGTATTAGCTCAGTTATTAAATTCCCAATAAAATCTGCATGTTGTGTGTGTATATTTTATAGCTAGTATGAAAGTCTGCTTTCACTAACATTGGCATTAATAGCTTATGAATTCAAATTTCTTCTCTTCTAGTGCCCATCTTTGGAGCAGTATGCTGTGAGAGCTTTTGCAGATGCCCTGGAGGTAATTCCCATGGCACTCTCGGAGAACAGTGGTATGAATCCAATACAGACTATGACCGAAGTGCGGGCTAGGCAAGTGAAAGAAAATAATCCAGCCCTTGGCATTGATTGTTTGCAGAAAGGAACAAACGGTAAGAACTGCAGTGTGGAGAAGGAGGAGCTTATAGGCTTTTCTTTCTCAAAAGCTCAGAATGCTTACTATGGATTTTTTTAAAACAGCTTCAGTTTTTCAGACTCTTGCACCTTGTCATAATGAATGGGAATGCAGGTGGAGGGAGAGATACATACATGTATACCAGGAAGGAAATATATCATTACTTGAAAACCTTTTTTTGGTGGCAAGATTAGTTGAAGATGTATGCTGACATTGTGGCACAGGAAAAAAAGCTACTCTCATTATGAGACAAGAGCAGGGTGTGTTTTAAATACTGTAATTTTAGTGATCCAGTTTACAGTGCAACCCTGCAAATAACTGTGAAGAAGTAAACAAAAGGCTGAAAGTATTTTGGTATAGAGTTGTTCACACCAGTAGGCTTGCATATATAGACCTGTAACAAGCACATGAAGACTAAGGAGCAAGTGTATAAAAACTTACTTTCATCTGGATGTACACTCTTCAAAAGAACATGGTAAATTGCAGAATTTGTAAATTCATAACCTTTCTTTGATTAGGTGTTTCTGTTTTATGGCATTTGAACTTGCACTTCTTTAGTGGTTGCTCAGCCCTTAAGGTGCTTTCAGTATATGTATATAGAAACTGTGCTTTTCAAAAAGTAATGCAAAATTGGGGAAGAGCTAGCTGGGAAAAGAGTTGGATCTTAATGTCCCAAGATCTTTGGTAAGAACCCAGATGTAAAATTAATTTGTGCAAATTGTGTTTGTAAGCTGCAGTGGTCAAGAGTAATAATTTCAAAACATTCTATAAAATTACATGAAAATTACTATCTCAAGCTAAATATAATATCTAGGCTTGAGGAGAGTGTCTAATTCTTCTGCTTTCTTTTGGCAGATATGAAACAGCAGCACGTTATAGAAACCTTGATTGGTAAGAAACAGCAGATTTCTCTGGCGACTCAGGTTGTTAGAATGATCCTGAAGATTGATGATATCCGTAGGCCTGGAGAATCTGAAGAGTGAAGGTTGAAGAGCAAGAAACATTAAGGGGCCAGAACAGTAGCGAAGACAGTAGTATACTGATGCTTCATCTTCAGCTATTTATTTTGGACGCTTTTTGTTTCACATACTGTAATGGCTAATTGTTGGAAATAAAACACAATTTAGCACTGGTGATTTCAATACTTGTTTCAGAAGTATTTTCTTAGACAAGTTTAAATATTCATAGAAAACACTGCCTGAATGTATAGAGAAAAAACATAAATAATGCAGCAATAAAATTCCATAGGTCCTTTTTTATTGCTCCTGCAGCTAATTGCTAGCTGCTTTTGAGCAAAGCCCATATAGTCTCATTTTAAGAGGGCTGCTAGTCTTCAGTGAAGCAAGCAGAAATTATTAAAATAAATTTTCATTTCATTATTTAATTAACAAGTAATTATTTTAGCCTGCAGTAATTCTCATGTTTAGTTTATCAAGTATGAAGGTTCAATCTGAGGATTTACAGAAGTGGTATTTCATTATTCAAGTTGCTTCTATTTTTTTCCCTTGTTGGTACCCTGTTCCTGATTTATATGCAAGGAGGGGTTTTTTTTTCAGGAGTACATACATTCACCTAAGTGTGTTTTTTTTCCCCAGTACTATGTCTGTAGTACCACAATTGAGAGTGTTTACTTTGGAATTCCCCATTGTGATCTTGGAATGGTAAATTTGTTAGTAAGGTGTCTTGCTTGTGAAACTATCAGCAAGAAACAAGTGGTAGACTAGAACCTAATGTACAAATCTTTTTTTTGCATATTTCAAAAGCAAAGGAAGTATTGTAAATATCAGTTCAGCATCGCTTGTGTTACATTTCACATGCATAGTTTTAAATTTTCAGCATAGTGTAGGACAGAGGAAACTTTTTTCTGGTCACTGTTTTCTAGTAGGTCTCGTTCTGATTGTTTTTTGCTGTGACCAGACCTTGCTTGTGCCAAGCAAAATCCTTCAGTGAGTGTTGATAGAGGAAAAACAGTAGAAACAACAAGTTTACTTGTTATGGGACTGGTTATATTTCTAGAACTGTTTGAGGAAAATCATGCAAAGTTTCATAGTCATTGTTAGTGAGTAGTGGATGTTTCCTCATTACTCTTTTACCTTTTCCCAACTTTGCTTCATTTACACGCAGTTCCCTGGACAGCAACAGTTACTCAGTTTTACTGCTGCTGAACTCTGGCATTCTGAATGGGTTCATGGTTGCAAGTGTGAAATCTAAAAGCCCAATCACTACCTGGGCTCATGTAGAGCCATCTCTTACTTTGTTCACCAACACAGAAAGAAAACGGGTGTAGCCAGAAGTTTAAAGGGAGTAATGCAGTTGTACTAATATACCCCTTTCACCTTGTAGTGAAGTTGTACATGTGACAGGTAAAGAGAAAAGTTATTCCCATTTTTCTGGTTTTTTTCTCACACCCCTGTCCTCTGTAGTTGTGGTTAAACCCCAGCTGGCATCTAAGCCCTACACAGCCGTTCACTCACTTCCTCCCTGGTGCAGTGAGGGAGGAAATTAGAAGTAAAAGTGAGAAAACTCATGGGTTGAGATAAAGACAAGTTTATTAGGGAAAGTAAAAGCCAGGCACAAGCAAAGCAAAATAAGGAATTCATTCACCAGCTCCTAGTGTTAGGCAGGTGTTCATCCATCTCCAGGGAAACTGCTCTATCCCACTTGAGGAGCTTTGGCCTGGGCTATACCTGTGGCTAATTCAGGCCATCTGTGTGGTTGTGATCCCTCCCAGCCTCTTGCACAGCCCCAGCCTATTTCCTGTAGGTCAGGGACTGTGAAAAGCAGAGGCCACCTTAATGCACTGTTCAGCAATAGCAAAAACACTGGTTTCTTTTCAGCAGTGTTTTGGTCACAGATCTTAAAGCACAGCCCCACACCAGCTACTGTGAAGAAAATGAACTTCATCTCACCTGGAGGCAGCACACCTGCCTGTCCACGTTGGTGAACCCCATTACTAAATTATTTCAGTTTCACAATTAACTCTGATTTTTCAGTTACTTTTCCTTTAGCGGTGGCTTAGATATCGTGACTCCTCTGAGATGTTAGGTGCCAGGAAGAAACGGACACCACTTTTGGATGTTCTGACTGGAAGATGTAGAACAGGCACAGCAGGCACTGCTGCAAGTGGCCAGGGGGAGAGTTCTGTAGATGTGCTCTCAAGATGGTACCCAGGGTTGTCTCACAGCAACTGGGAGCTGACTGTAACACTGGACAAATCTTCAGTGGGATGTGTCAGCTGAGACCTGGTCAGAACTTGGTGGTAGTATGTTGGGTTTGGGTGGTTTGTTTGTTTTTCTTCCCAGGGCAAGTTTTAACTGTAATCACTGCTTAATTCAGAAGCCTCTAGGAACACAGGACAATTTATTTTGAAAACTGAAATTGTGGCTTTGCTGATCTGACTTATGGAAATAAACTTTTTGTGCTCTGTATATAAATATTTTTTAACGTTCAAATAGATCTTAGTATGGCAAATCTGAAGCTTGGTAATGGAACTTTGATAAAATTGTAAGAAATTGAAGTGATTAATTTTTCAGAGGTTTGTAGTTCAATCTAAATAGTACAAAGCATTAGTACTGTCAGTCACGGTTGCATGGAGGCAGTTGCAGGACAAATGGCTTTCATCACAGCATGCAACAGGCAACTGAAAGTACTAAACCAAATTAATGAAAGCAGTGCAGCTCAAACTGGTACACTTTCATGGCAGGAGTAATTTGTACTTTGACAGAACAATGGGAATATCTGTATTGAGACTTTGTGCAGGGGTCTGGCTCTGGTCAAACAAAACAGTAAATGTATCTGAATAACTACAAGGTTGTGGGAGACAAACACTGATGTTCAAATTAATAATTATGTGTTTGTAACCACTGGGAAATAAAACCCTAATCTAGTGGTGTGTTTGGAGCTGCAGGCCCCACAGTCCCTACAAGTACTACTCCCTTACTCCAGGAAAAATGAGAGGTTCGCCACGGGAGGGCAACATATGCCTATCACTGCCATAGCAAACAGCATCCAGGTTTTTTAAAAGTGAGGTGAGGAAACCAGCAGATCTTTCCCAGAATCACTGACATGGCACATATATGTCATCAGCCAGATCTGAATCTTTCTGAATTCCCCTTCAAGGGCTCAGTGACTTGAGCTAATTTCATGACTGGCACCATGGACATGACTGTGTCCTTGTTCACATCCAAGTTTTCATATATTCCCAGGACCCTGCCTCTGTGTTGCCAGCTGGCTTTTCCCAGCCTCTTTTCTTATTCTCTCTTGTTGTGTTCCTGAGCCTGGGCTCCTTTCCTCCTCTGATCTCTCACATCTCTACGCTGATACAGTGCTTGTCTGTGCAAGCACACAAGGCAAGACTGCCAGGAGCACAGTGCACAGCACAGCACGTAGATCCCTCTCCATCCCTCCTGCTCACACCCATCCTGCAGCAGCTGTGGGGTGCAGTGTTTCTGAGCTCAGGGCCGTGCTTCTGAGCTTAGAGCTGAGCTTCTGACTTGAAGCACCCCACAGCGATTCAGAGAAATCAGGTCTCAGTGGATTTTTTTTTTTTCAGGAATACGGTTAAGCAGACCTGTGAAACAACATTCTTGTTTCTCTACAGACACTTCTTATAACTAACACATTTTTCCTTTGTTTAGGGAAAAAAACCTGCTGTTTAATCATTTCTGCATAGTTCATGGGGAAAGATGCCTCATAATGCAAACAGTTCCTGTCTGAACAATCTAATCTGACAAGTTTACAGATAAGGTCTTTAATGGAGTAAGTCAAGCAGTCTTGCTAGCACTCTCTTAGCTCTCTTGCTAATATCAAGGCACATGAATACTAGGATATCTAGACCCAGACCTACCTAAACTAAGCTGAGCAGCTCCAGAACCTGCCAGGGCTGTATGTTTTTATGCTACGTCTGTACAGAAAAGAGGGCACCATGGGAGCTGCTCTCCTCTGTGGCAGGATGGCATGACTGTCCCTTGCATGGGACAGTGTAAATTACTGTTACATTGGCCATGGGGATGGTTATTATGCTCTCTGGACTCAGTTTACCATCATCCAAAGATTCAATTGTGAGGTCTGGGTCTGGGAGACTAGCCTTGTATGTCCTCCCTCTCCATTTCACATCTTGGAGGGTTTCCCAGGAACTCTCTGCCAGGGAACATTTCTCACCATGTTAAAGAGCTAATTAAATGGACTGACAGTGTTTGGTTTGTAAACAACTCATCTCTGTGATACAGGAGACAGTTTGCTAAACTCAAATGACTATGGAGTAAATATTTAGTACATTCTCTGTAACACAGACTCTGTGATTTCTGCCTGGTGTACCTGCACTAGAATCTGCATCCTCATGAGATGGGTCCCTGAGCTATTTGGGACCAGTAGTTGTGTTGTGCTGTGGAGAGGCTCCTGCCTTGGAGTGCTGAACAGCAGTTCAGCAGTTCAGCAGTTCAGACACTGAGATCTCTGCCAGTTCTCTGGTGCCCGTGTGCTCACTGAGCATGGGACACTGCTGTCAGGGCCTGAGTGTGCTCCTCTGGCTTCCCACACCAGGGGATTGGCTACTTGTCACCTTAATCAGACTGCTGGGGAAAATGCTGGGAGTGAAAGAGAACTGGGGAAAAGCTCTCCCACTTTTGCTCCAGAGCTGCATTTAAGCTCAGTCCATACCCTTGCTCCTTGTTTGAACTATGTCTCAGCTATGCCTGTGCCTTGCTGGTACTGATGCTGGATTGACTTCCTGGCTTGTCCTTAACCTTGCCTTGTCCAGTCAGACTTGCCTGGTGATCTTGACTTTTCTCTGACCCTGGTTACTGTGACTGGATCTGCTCTGCTTTTCTTGCTTGGGTGCAATGACATCATGGAGCTCTGGAAGACAACAGCAGCCAGAAGTTGTTTGGAAAGAGAACGTCAAGAGGCCATTGAAGGAGTCCTTACTCTTTGGCACGGGCAGCTCTCCTGCAGTGTACAAGCAGGGTCTGGGAAAGCAGAGGTGGAGTGAGCAAGGGAAAGCTGGGGAATCTCAAGGAAATCAGCACTTGATTACAGTGAATGGTGGGCACTTGGAACTTTAGTCAGGTAAAGAAGAAAAAAATATTAGGATTAGAAAATAGATATCAGTATGAGTAATGCTTTGCTGAAGACATCAGGTCTGTGGGATGGGGTACTATCATAACCTCCTCTCCCTCTCAAAAAAGTCAAGCAGCTATGAACACAAGATATAAACACTTGGTGTGTATTCTATCTCTTTTTTTGTCTGCAGTAGGGTCCATAATGGGATACAGTGTTTTCTGCCAATAAGAAAAGATCATGACTGCTTCATCTTCCTCTTTGTAGTATCCCAATACAGTGTCTAAAGAGGGAGCAACAATGAGAAACTTCAAAATGCTAGGAGTGAACTACGATGCTAGACGTGGTTACTGTTGTGTGCCACTCCTACACGGAAGGGAGCACGTAAGATTCATAGGTGTCTACGGCCAAAAAAGAATGGCAAAAGCCAAGAGGATCCAGAAAAGAAAGCTCACAGTTTTATTACAAAACACACTCGGCATGGAAATTGATAAATGTTTTGCCCCTACTTTCTAATAATAAGAGAAGTAGAAAACTAAAAGGAGGGAAGAAATGGAGAGTGAAAGAGAGATCAGAAAAGTGAGGAAAGAAGACCACTGGCCAGTCCAGCCAACAGATGTCCAGGGTCCTGAGGGAGCCACCCAAGCTTTGTGGAGGCCCCTTCTTTTAGGTAAGTTTTCCTTGCCTTGGGATCAGGTTTCTTACTCTTTGTGTGAGTGAGCATGTCCATTCTTCTGGACATTTCTGGAAACTGGCTGGGAGTCTTTGAGGGTCTTTTAGTAGTTTTGATCCCCCTCTACTAGTCTTGACCACTCCTTAATCCCACTTCTGCATTTGTGCTGTTCTGTGTTGTGCAGTCTTCACGGACCAGAACAGAGAAGCTGGCTCAAGAAGGGTGCTCCCCTACATCAGTACTTCCAGGCACATCCTGTTCTAACTTGTCAGCTGGAATGTCCATTGGTGTTTGAGGCAGAGCAAGGCATTAACTCCTTACTGCTCAATTACTCATTTGTGCTGTTGTCATGTCTCAGGGATTCCCATTCTACCTAGCTGGTGCTTCACTTTTCTTTGCCTCCATCCAAATGATAGGAGATTTCTTTCTTCTCTCCATGAACTGGCTGTGCTGCCAAGGACTATATATTCCCCTTCCCTACACTCCAATTTGTAGTTCTCAAATCCATGGGGGAGAAAAAATCTACTACATAACACTATATTTGATGTCTCCATTTATCTGCAGGCTCCTCCTAAGTCAAAATCTGCTGAAAGCTGAGAATTGTTTTTGAGGAATTGTCACCATATACTTGACCTGTTCTTTTAACTGTTTTTTAAGAGACAGGACATTAGATTAGATTAGATGAGATGTTTAGTCTAATGAGGAAGTATAACTATACTGAGGCAAGCTCTTCAAACTTTGTGCTGTATAGATAAAACTGACTGATGTGAAGAACCATGGGTGAACTGACAGATTCTGATTCTTAAAAAGCAATTGTCAAAATTATGTAGATAAGACTTTTTAAAAGGCCTTTAAATGTACCTCTTTTCTTGGAATGTAATCCAAAGTTACAGGAAGAGTCCACTCTTCCCACACCATAAGTTCTGGTAGAAAACAAATAAAATTGTTTTATATTTGGGTCAATATTGTATCAGTTCAATAAACAAAAAACTTTAGCTCAAACTTTACAGAGATGACACTGAAGCAGCATTGCTTTCCTTCTTTAAATCTTTTAAGTAGTTTGATATCAAATGAACAGTCTTAAAAAGATTTCCTTGAATTCACATTTATTTTGAAATTATTTGTTTTAAAAAGAAAAGTCAATATAACACAAATATTTCAAAATATGTTTTTAATTTAAAGATTTTGCGATTTCTGATACAGTACAGTACCTTTTTAAACCATGTGAGGAAAATTGTCTGTTTCTTCTGAAACCCCTGAGTAATCAAGCTGATTTCTGAAAAATGTCATTTATTTTTTCACTCCAGATCAGGAAGGAGTGGTTTTGCTGCTGGCACAAACAGAGCCTGTGTACGCAGGGGACTATCTAATGTCACCTCAGCTACTCTATCTCAGGACATCAGGGCCTCAGACTGTCTCAGTTTCAAGAAGCTCCTTTGATTTATGTGCCTTATGGCACCTAGTTCTCAGAGTATCATGAAAAACCCCTGCCCAATATGAAAATTGCTGAGTTCCCGCTCTCTAACTGAACTGTCTCATGGTGAAATTCTCTACCACCTGCTCATATTCATCACTCACTGACCATCCTCATCATCCAACTCACAAGTGAAAAGTCCTGTACAATCTCCTGACCTTTCTCCCACGCGTACACCACTGACACCTCAGCTGCCTGCTGCCAGGTGTGTGTACCCACAAGCCATTGGCAGGAGCTGATGTCCCCACACTCAGCTGGGTATTCCCACTGAACATAACACTTCTCCAAGGACCACTAAGCCATCTCTCTATGTGTTTATCCCAGGTGGTCATTGATTCTCCTGCTCTCTGCTGCTCTTTTAATATGAGTCTTGCTATGAGCTGACATTAGCAGGTTTCTTTTTTTCACATCCAGCTACTGTGCTGGCTGGCATTTTGCAAGTGCCTTGACTAGACACTTAGATATGAGGTCTTCTCATTAACACGTCTGTTGTAGTTGGAAGAAGGCCAAAAGCTGGGAAAGGCAAATTTCCAGGACTGCATTTGATTTAAGGGCAGCACTAATAGTTAAGGTTAAGTGAGTGCAAGTGCTAGTGACAGGCAACGAGCACAGAGGGACAGAAGGTAAAGCATGCCTAGTGCTGGAGAAGAAAGAGTGATAGAAATAACTGAAAATCCACTTAGGAAACATCCTTAGCTGAGTAACTTCGGCATAACATTGCAATGGCACATCTCTTGATAGTTGCTATGCTGCCCTGCTTTTTAGCTGTGTTGACTCACTCCCCAAGAAAAGCTACTGCTACAAATCCCATGGGAGCTCCATTTTTGATTCCTCAGGATCTGGGTCAAGCTCTCTCCCTCTTGCTATTTCACGTCAGGATCATGCAAATGTCCAGGGCGTGGACAGATCAGCATAGCTTTGCCTTCTGTTCCTTGACAAAGTTTTTAGTAATTACTTCTTTGTTACTAATATAAAAAGTATGTTACCTCCAGCTCCTGATTGTTTAGGAAGAGCAGAGAACAGAAAATTCCAAAACTGGACACTGAATGTTAATGCTTTTGAGCAGAAGTGCAGAAGCTAACAGAGCCAACAAAGTTCAGTGGCTGTTCAGAAGTGATTTCATTCCTTGGCTGAAACTAAGCTTGGGAGAAGATGAAACTCAGTTCTGGAGGGAGCAGTTTAGAGCTGGTGGAAAACAGGTCATGTTACTAAGTCCCAGGCAAATCTGGATTCCTGAGGCAGGGATTATTGTGGGTATGGGTGTTTGAATCCTTGGCGCGCTCCCAGCATTTCAGCTTCAGCTACTGCAACACAGCAGTGTAAGCATCCGAGGGACTAAGACGTGGCAATGAGAATCGCTTTAGTGAAACAGTCAATTTAAGGTAACACAAAAACCAGATCCCACTTTGCTTCAAGAAATTGTTCTGCAGATAAGTCAGAATGGGGACAGGACCACTCACACCAGTGATAGTGAGTGTGGGGTTATCATCCTTACCTCCAAACCTGAGTGGTAGGCTCTGCTTCAGGTCATTAAAGGAAGATAGGGTAGTTGCTATGAGGGTTTAAGTAGTGCCACATATGAGATACCAGAAGTATTTTTGAGCACACAGAGAAGGTACTTCAGTGGCTCTGGTGTCCTGAATGTCCACAACAGAGATGCGGTCCTGTTGGCTTGCCTCTGCTCTGATGTGCCATGATTTCTGTGAAAGTCAGGACCCAAGGGACCAGTTACAGTGCACACACAGTCTGTGCTCCATATGAAGGAGAAAGACATGGAAGGTGTTCTGGAAATAACTCAGAATATTCTGTGAAACCTGTTAAATTGTTTACACATATCCCAGTTTACATGCTAACCAGAGTTTACCAGCCCCTAATCTAAGCATGTTTAATTTATCTAGTGTTTGGTTTACTCACCTACAGAAAACGCACACATTTATCCTCTCTGGTACTAATATAATTAAATATCAGGGTGAAGATATAGGCCTGAAAAAGTGAGATGGTTTGAGAAGGTTATAAAGCCCTTTCTCAGGAAATATTCTCAGCTATTTCCTGATCATTAGCCTAGTGACAGCACTATAAGGAAAGAAACTGTGTGTACGTGAAGACAATCAATAAATCCTTCATCTCTGAGGTTGCAAAGTCTGTCTCAAGACATGTATTGTCTGATTTTCCATTCTTAAATGCTGATTCTTAGCCCCGGGACACAAGTAAGAAATTATCTGTTTTAGTGACTGCCCAGATATGACTGGTGTGCTAGTGCTTGACAAGCTATATAGAATGATGAGATTTAGTTCTCTAATCTACACAATGTGCCTACATGAGCTCTGTCCTTGTCTGCAGGCTGACATGGAGTAATCCTTGGTTTGTAACTGCAACAAAATGATCTGTCAATGAAATCATGAGCAGATTTATTTCTGAAGTAAATAAATACATGTTAGAATCACAAAGACAATGAATCTAAGGCTAATGAGGGGGATTTGCAAAGCCTTTTAAACAGCATGGACATTTCTTCCAGCATCTCATGAAACCCCAGATTAAAGGGAAGAGGCAGGATAAAAGAACTTCAGACTATCCATCCTAAGTGACCCTGCATTGCAAATGGTCTGGTTTTGCTTTTATTAAGGAAAGGTTCCTCACCTCTAACAAAGACTTTTTCATTTCTCTTTCTTTTCCTTTACCATCATCTAATTAGGTTTCTTAATGGGAAAATAGCAGCTTTCCCATGCCGTTTTCCCCAAACCTTAAGAAAAACCTGAATGTTTAGAAGCAGAGATGTGAAATCCAATCTAATCCAACCTGAGCATTGGTCCTGACCTGCTACTCTCCCCTGGATAATTCTAACATGTGGGTGCTACTCAGCCGTCCTCTGCTAGCAAGGTGAAAACAGTCCCATGAGCCACTGAAGAACAACAAAATCTGGATCAGAGCTTGGCAGAAGGAGTAGCCATGTCAAAAACTGGGAACACAAGAAACAGGACCCGGGTCCATACAGGCATTATTGCCCCTGCTTTCCCTAACATGAGGTAA
Source organism: Empidonax traillii (assembly GCF_003031625.1). Lineage (NCBI taxonomy): Eukaryota > Metazoa > Chordata > Aves > Passeriformes > Tyrannidae > Empidonax > Empidonax traillii. The sequence continues at coordinate 417,917 of NW_020955442.1, forward strand.
GAAGGGAAGGAGTGGTAAGGAAAATAAGTCAGGGTCAGGACTTGCCATTCTTTGCATTCTGGGGGAACAGTGATATGTCTACTAGTTAAGGAGACCTGAAGTCAGGATTATTCAGTACTGTTCCCAGCCCCAGCCTGCTGGATGACCTGAGTTACAACTCAGGACTTTGTTATGTGTCCAAACTTCTCATCAGGGAGGTTCCCACTTATTGAACCAAACTGATTTGAGGTGGTGGATAACAAGTTCCCTTCTTGAGGTCCCATCATTCCTTTGGCCAGTGCCACTTGGCAGTCCCTGGTACCACATGCCATAAACTCATCTCTCTTCTGTCATGGAAAGAAAGGAAAGGACAGGGGCATCCTATTACAGCCAGGTCTCTGCCAGCCCTATCCGATTCCTGACATACCCTTGTGCAGCCAGGAATCAGTGGGAGGGTGGCAGGCTGCTCCACAGTAGGGCAGGATCGCTGCCTATCGTGGCTCCCACTTCAGCCCCAGATTTCCATTAGGAAGCGGTACAGAAGAGACCAATCAGTTCATCAGTTCCTTGGACAGCCCAGCAACAGTAAACTCAAACAGAGATTGGCAATGGCCACCTTCAAAGACGTGCAGACAATCACCAGGAGGTCGACCCTCCCTCTGCCCTAACCTCCTCCAGCACTGGGAATAGAAGCTGCCCAACCTGCCTGCTGGAGTCCCCTTCTACCTTGCTAACAGCAGTACCCAAACAGCAGCTGCTCTTTGTGCAAGTGTTCTCTTCTGCTTCTAGCTGAGTGATAAACAATCTTGTTGGGATAAAGGCACTGCAACCTTCTCTGAAGTACTAGGAATAGTATAGGTATGAGGGAGTGGAATCTGAGGACACAAGTGCATGCTGCTTCTTCCTACAGCCCCCCCAGATGAGTGGTGCAAGGAAATGAACTGATCCAAATGAGTAGCATCTTTCCCAGATAGGAGAAAGGAGCACTGAGCACCCTGTGTTGTTTCTTGAGAGCGTGAAGTCTTCCAGAGTTTTATATCAAGGGATATTTCTTTTACAGCAGGATGGCCTCATCAAGGTGAGATAGTGGTCAGGCAAGTGATGCAAAAACAGGGCTAAAGGACTGAGAAAGACTGAGCAAAGAGCAAGAAAGGGAGAGAAAAGAAACAGTACCACAGAAGGAAAATCCCTGAAAGTTCCTCAGAGCCTAAGGAGGAAAGAAGTCTCTGGTAGGTTCCTTTCTTCAGCATAAAAGATGTTAGTCCATAGCACCATGAACACTGTAATGTTACCAAAGCTTCATTTACATGGAGCAGCTCTCATCATTCACCTGGGGTAATCTGTTACTTTGAGCATAGCACAACTACTAATGTCGTGCCTTGGTGATCTGTGTGTTGCTGTATGCAACGATGCTATGAGTTCCTGAACTAAGACAGGCTTGTGTCTGTCTGTAGTCAGATCCATCACGTAAATCTGGTGCATTGTGGAACTCCTGCACTCGATCTGTACTGACCAGTTCAAAGGTATGGAGGTCTACCATCTGCTCGTCATGCTCAATTTCAGGTTTGTCTGGTAAGCACATCCTCAGGGAACTGACCTGTAGGTGACAAAGGGCTTATCACATCTTTAAGGTACGAGCAATTAAATGTGTTTTGGTTCGTTCCAAGGGGGCTGAGCAGCCAGAAGTTATGCAGCAGCTGCAGAGAGGAGTGCAGGCTAAAGCAGAGAGAGGCTCTGCTGAAGGAATTGTTAGGAGTTAAGCCTGCCCAGGATGCCCCTGGGGAACACAATTATGAGTTAGCTCTGCATTTGGCAATCTCTGCAAGATTTACTGTCCTGAAGAGGAATATGAAATAATATCTCAAGGAAAAATGTGAGCTGCAACAACTGTTAAAGGCAGAACAGGGAATGCATAAGCTGTCATTTTTTCCCTACGTGGCTTTAGGAAGAGCAGATTCAGCAGATGTCAGCCAGCGTCCACACATTTCTGTCCTTGTTCTGTTTCCGTCTCCTACTCCACCAGTGGAAGTGAAGATAACCAGCTGAGCCAGGCGCAGGACAGAACAGGGAGACAGGAGACTGTTCAAATGGCATTTTGCAGACATCTGCACAGCCCCTAATCATGGTAACATGACTGCTTTGCCCAAAGCCAGCTCTATATAACTAGATGTCAGATAGCAAACTAAAAAATTGACTGTTTTGTCACTCTGAGATAAATTTTCTTCCAAGCACCTCACTTAAATAAATCTGTATAGTTACAGATCATCTCTCTCACTACCCCCTAAGAAATATGTCAACAAAGCTCAGGCGGCAGCTGCACTCAGAGTTAGCACACAGAAGGTGGTTACCAGGACCACGGGTGGGAGCTGGAGCCCTATGTGATTCCACCCTGAGACAGGAGCCAGACAGAGACACGAGTCCTTGGTGGGGGGCAGCTTGTAAACAGCAAAGAGGTTAGAAGTGCAATTAGTCTGTGTGACAACCGTGACCACCTTCTGTCACCACCCTGGGCCAGGCCAAATCCCCGCTCCTCCCTCTCTTGCACAAAAGCTGAGCCAAGGCCCAGGGCACAAACATGCCCAGCTGCCTGTCAGCCCAGGGGAAAAAAAAACAAGTGCACCCACCGCAACAGACCTGTATATGGGCAAGGCCAGGCTATTGGCTGGTGTGTCTGGCTGTCAGACCTCAGTGGATCTTAAGTAGGGAAGTCCAGGATACTGACAGATACTGCACATTAGGGGGGTTAGCAGTGGTTAATTCTCTTCTTGTGGTCAGCACCGACACAGATAGCCCAGCACAGTATAAGAGGAACTAAAATTATAGTATAGGTAGCAAAGCACTAGGGAACCCAAGCTACAAGATGTGGAAAATGCCAAAGAAGTTCACTTCATTTCTCCGTTTGAGGTATTTCCCCTCCAGTTTATACATCTCCACCCAGGAATGCAGCATAGAGGTAAAAAAAAACTAACAGCTGAAACTCCATGAGCCATTTCATGCTTCCCAGTCAGGGACCAAGTATCTTCTGATCCAGTTGCTTCCAATCCTGTATCTCTTTGGCATGACAATAGCATTTTATGACTTCTCAGGATTTCTTGGCTACTGGCAGCTCTAGAAGACATCAGCTGGATTGCAGTTGTTGGCAATGTGCCTAGCCTACATGAGTAAGAATGAAAGGTAACAAATTCCCACCATCTTTATTCCCCAGATATTTTCTCTTTCCATCCCTGTGCTCAGGATTGAAGGGGAGTTGCTTAGAACAGGGTCATATTTTACTGTTTTTTATCAAAGCTCTGGCCGGCTTTGTCTTTGAAGTGAAAGTCAAAACTCAAGAACAAGCAGCGTGGGAAGAGGCAGGCAAGGCATCGTGCAATCCTGCGTCTGCCCTATCATATTGCCTGGCCTGAGATGCTTTCCCCCACTCACTTTTGGTAACTGGTGCTCAGCCTCTTTGCAGTCTCAACACCTGACATCTGTGTGCAGAGTGGACAGGGTCACACAGGATGATCGGCATGTGGTCTTGTTCAGGAGACAAGACTACCAGGGAACACTGTGGAATACTACTCTTCCTCAAAAACTGCAGTCACAGTCCTGGCAATGATACTTAAGGGGACTTAAGTGGGAAGGGATGGAAGTAACATAGTTCTGGAGCTGACAAGGCAGAAGGAAGGTTATATACTGCAAGCTTCTAGAAATTACACTGGAAGTCTAACTGGTGAAGTCCTGAAGGCTGGGCCTCTGCCCTGCCTTTGGACACTGGGTCAGCATCAAATAGAATGACTTTCTACTTCCTGTAGAAAGAGGAGATGATATCAACCTCACTATCCAACCTGGTCCTATCCTGCGTTTTGCGTCCTGAGTTCAGCCAGCAGCACAACAGTCTATACTTTGAGAACACCACTGATCTGTAGTTAGCCCAAATAATTTGCTTACAGGCTATCTTTAAGAATCAATATTTTAATTCTGAGATGACTCAGCTGTGGCACTGTGTAACCATTATCACAGCTTGGGGCATCTGCCTGAATTTTCGCATCTCTGTCTAGCAAACAACTTCCACTTTTACTTCTTCCTACCAACACTTCCTAACTGGGGGAAGAGGGACAATTAAAGTATCTGTCCAGTTAATAGCTCAACCCATTGCCCCACCCTTTCAATATCAAAGTGCTTCCCTATACCCCGAAGTCTCTGATCTGCACCACAGTCCCCAAGCCACTGCTGAGTGCAACTACTGAGGAGCCATGTGGACTGTACAGTGCAGAACAGGGAGCAGAATCTGAAGTGAGGTGCACAAGGGGATCGGGAAAGACAGACCACAGATCCCACCCAAAGCTATGGGATCCGTGCTCCCGGGCTGCGTGCGCAGTGCACTGCAGGCACTAAGGCACTAGGGCCTGGATTCACTCTTCTTGGAGTCAAGGCAGCCAGAACTCACATAGTGAACTCTGTAATTACCCAATTTATCTCTTTGTTCCATCCCAGAGAGGAGTGAAGTACCACATCTTTCCCTCCCCTTTGGAACCACCTGATGCCTCTTTGGGCATGACACCAGATCCACCCCATACTTCGTGCCTACATTAGCTGAAGTGTTGCCCTTTATGGTGCTGGGCTCCTGGCCAGCCCTCCCGCAGCCAGCGGCTGCGCGTGCAAAGGCCCGGCATGTTTACACGCAGCTCTGTTCCATTCATCCTCTCCCAACAGCTGCTCCGGGGGTGATGGAGACAAGCAGATCCTTTTTCTGACCCCCTGGGAATAGTCTTTGCCAGGTCTGTTTATTCATTAATTTAAGAAATCCAGCTGCAATTATGATCAAGCTACTGAGAAAAGGAGCGCAGGCTAGGGACTTGGCTCAGGGCAGGGCTTTTCGCCACTGCGCTCAAATCTGTGCTTGCTTCATTGTAGCCCTTCCTGCACCACCTTCACATGCATGATTCAGTCACAGTGCTGATTTCATCATTCACTACACATCACACAAAGTCTCAAGGCTCTGTGACAAAGGAGACAGAGAAACAATTCTGGTCACTGCCACTCCTCACTGCCATTAGCCTCTGTCACATCGACTCTGTCAGGCAGCACTGAATCCACGATCCTCACTGGCACACTGGCTCCTGCAAAAAAATAATCTTGGTCCTGATGGCACTGGGCAGTTTGATCTGTTTTCCCAAAGATGTCAGTGTTCCATCAGTTCAGGTTCACTTTAATTTGGATTAAACCCTAAAATCTTACTAATCCTTCCTTGTCAAGCCAGTTTCTCATCTTGTGCCCAGTTCTGCTGAAACCATACTGAGAAATTCCAAAGCAGAGACATTTGGGAGCCCTAAACATCTCCAGCTACAACACAGAGTGTCCTCAAGATGAAAAATGTTGTGGAATCCCAGCGTGGCTTACGCCAGACAGGACCTCTGGAGATCGCCTGCATCAATCTCCTGCTCAAAACAGAGATATCTAGAGAAAGTTTACCATAGCCTTGTCCAATCATCTTTTGAACATCTCCACAGACCGACACACACAATCAAAGTTTGGCCATCATCACCATAAAGACATTTTTCTTATGTTTAAATGGAAATACCTGCATTCCAGTATGTGCACATTGCCTCTTATCCTGTCATCCAGTACAACTTCAAAGACTCTGGCTATAGGAAGCAATGAGGTTACCTCACAGCCCCCTTTTTTCCAAACTAGACAAGCCTAAGTCCTCAGCCACTCCTCACAGAACATTCCTTCCAGCCCTATCACCAATTTTGTTACCCACTTCTGGACAGATTTAAGGACTTCCACAACTTCTTTAATTGTAGGGCCTAGTACTGCACTTAGTACTCCAGGTGAGGCTGCACCAACACTGAATGCAGCAGGATAATCACCTCTCTTCATTGGCTGGTGATGGAGGGTATGATGCACCCCAGTATGGGGTAGAACCCTCACTGCTGCAGTGCTGAGGCTTACTTGAAGGTGTTTGGCTTCACTCTCTCATGGTTGCTCTTGACCTTTCTCAAACCAAAATAACTCATTATTAGGTGGTATTTTCTTCCCGGTATTATATACCTTAACCAATTCACCATCAGTCTTCCTATTTTAGATAGCTTAGCTCATTACCTTCTTTAAGACTTTCTTATAGCCTTAAACCACAGTTCCACCAGGGTTCTTTTCTGAGCTGTCTCAAATTTTCCAGCTTTCCCCATGAGATACCAAATACTGATCACTCACTCCTACTTCCCACACTCATATTTAGGCCAGCACGACTCTTGTTAGCTGCCTTTGCTGGAGATTTGACCACCCTGACTGTCTACCCCTCTTTAGCTGTGCAAGGAGCCCATTAGACTTTTTTCACAGCACAACACAAGGACAACTCATGAATGTGTTTCTCCTGCCTGTAAGAAAATGTATTTTGTTTGAATACACCCAACTTACCAAGTTATCTAGATCTCTTTGAGTGGCCTGTTCCTCCCGCTGTTTATCACCCTATTCATTTTTTATGTCATCTGCAGGGTTTTACCTGCAGTGGCTTTTATTTTCCTTAAAATCATGGTTGAAAATGTTAAAAAGTTTTCATTCAACAATTGATCCCCGCAAAAAACAATCAAAATACCCCAAGAGCATTCCAAACTGACAATTATTTCTTCTATCCATTGAAAGTTCTCAATCCACTTAATCTATGTTTTAGGGACCTTGCACAGTGCATCTTCTGAATACAATACCATAATTTTCTTTATATCAATAGGCCATGTTTTACAAAAACTGTTTACCGTAATCCTGTGAATTTAGTTTATCAAACATAAATTTATTATAAAATTGAATGATGTCTCATTCCAAAAAGCCACATTACTGCTATAATTCTCTATTAACAAGCACCTGTATCAGATTTTCCACTATATTTCAATGGATAGTTGCCAGCTACCTGGCCCACAGATCCATTGGTCTCAGGGCTTCGCCACTTTAAATACAGGAGTGGTGTTGGCACCTTAACATTCCTCTGCTATTCCTACAGTAATCAAAGAATAATTAAAACCAAATCTCAGCAGAGTTGAGCAGCATTTCTTATGATTTGGGGTAGTGAAAGATTCTGAGAGATGGAAAGAAGAAGAAGAAAACTGTGTGTATTGAACACGGTGAGCATGATGTTGGTTGGTAAGGTAGGTTGGGGAGCTGGAAGGAAGGCACAAGGTATAAGTGATGTAGGGAGCAGGAACAATACAAAATACTACTAGAGAGGTGATGTTGCTGAGAAAAGAATGAGCAAAAGGTGTTCTCCGAGTGATGTGTAGTGGAAATGGAATTTTAGTTGAGAAGTTAAGTAATGATAAAATGCCAGTGGATGAGAAGAAGCTGGAAAAAAAAGAGCTAGAGGCTGGCAAGCACAGAAGGAGTATGTGCGAGCAAAGGCCTGAGATGAAAGAAAATCTGGGATGCTAGAAAGTATAGTGGTGGAACACTGCATTTTTAGAAGTTATGAAGCCCCTGAGAGTGGAAACCTAGCTGGGAATGTTTCCAGCAAAAGGACCAGATTAAATGCCAGAAGGGATTGCCAACAGCATAACCCTGGGGATTGGAGAAAGGTAGAAAAGTAAGACAGGCTACTAACCTTTAATTCTCTCCTTGCTACCCCTTTCCAGAATTAAAATGTGCACCTAGGAAGACATTAGGAGAGGTGTGTGTCTGGGGAAAGGTTGAAGTACTGATAGGAAACAGGAGAAGGAAGGTCTTCTAGAGGGGTAACCAGGCATCTAAAAGACCGTGAAGGACATTGTCGTAGGACCTGAAGGCAGTACAAGGTAGGAGATGTATTAGGGCTCATGTTAGATAACCTGAATGCCATAACCATTCCCCAGCTACCATACACAGCCACATGCTGGGGGCTCCACAGCACCTCCACCCCACCAGCCTGAAGCCACCTTTCAAGGGTCCTGGTGGAGGCCCAGACAGCATTCATGGATGGCCCCTGCCTTGGACAGTTTGTCCTGAGATAACTGCATTCTCTGTCATGCTCCCTTCTCCCCGATAGGCAAGTGGGTCCCAACAGGCATTTATTATGAGGGAAAAAGAGTCATATACAGAAACACAAGAGTACATGCTTTGCTCTATTTTGAGACAAGGCAGGTGCTGCAGCCTAGAAAACTCCCTGGAGTTCCTGTGGCCAGGAAATGTGTGGATGCTTCACACATTTCCAAGAGAAAGGAGATGTTTTCAAGCCCCAAGGGAGCACAGGGAAGGGGCACTGGGCAGCACTGAGTCATGGGGTGAGGACCATCAGTTGGGGAAGGAGCTTGACTCTGTGGCAGCAGCGACAATGCTGCAGAGAAGTTGCTCTCTGGGTCACCATGGCCTCTCACACCGAAGCCACAGTGGTGCCCCAAAACCACGAGGCCCCTTGCAGAGTGAGACCCTCCTTCAGTCCTGCCACATGGGGAGCAGGCTCTAGGACTTCACGGCAGCTTTGCCACTGGGCCCATCCTCCAGCCTCCAAGGGCAGTCAATGTAGCGCAGCACCCCGCTGACGGGGCCACGCTTGGCAGGATCTAGTGCCAGCAGGCTCCGCAGCATCAGGGCAGCCTTGGCAGTCAGGCGCTTCCAGTGGTGGGGGACGTCCTTCTCTAGGCCTGTCTCCTGCCACAGCATGAAGTCCTCAAAGAAAGGGTCTTCTGGAAGGCTCTGTTCCCAGGGGAAGTAGCCGGTCAGCAGGCAGAAAAGCAGCACACCGAGGGCCCAGGCATCCATGCTGCTGTCAATGGGCACCCCCTGGGCATCAGCGGTGTTGCTCAGCTCGGGGGCGGTGTAAGGGATCACCCCGGCCACCAGCTTGAGCTTGGTACCCTTGGGCCGCGTGAGGCCGAAGTCAGTCAGTTTGATGAGCCGACAGTCGGGATCGAAAAGCAGCACATTTTCGGGCTTGATGTCGCGGTACACCAGCCCCCGGCTGTGGATGAACTCCAGCGCGCTCACGAGCTGCTTGGCACAGTGTTTTGCAGCTGGCTCAGGGATCCCATCCTGCACAGAGAGAGACACAGGCGGTATGGCACATGCCAGGCACCTCGGCAGCCCTGCCAGCTGGGCCCTCACCAACATGCTCTGCACTGGGAAAGACCTTTACCTTTCTCATCTTGCAAGCCAAAGGCTGCTTCATTTCTGCAGACCCCAGAGAGACCCTCAGCCTTTATCTCCCTCCCTCTGACCCAGCCAGCCTGCACACTGGCCAAACGCTGCAGCCCCAGTCCTCACAGCCTTGTAGCAACACTCACACGGGGCTTGATGATAGAGATGAGGTCTTTGTGCAGTGCTGGTTCATAGAGGAAGCCATAGTACTGGCTGGATTCAATGGCAATTCCAAACATGCCAATGATGGCAGGGTGGGTGGCGAGGGAAAGTGCCACACAATACTCATACAGGAAGGTCTGCAGCTTGGTACTGGCTTTTGGTAGCAGCTTGAGAGCCATCAGAGTCCCTGGGAATGAGGAAAGTAGGTTAGACTCTTCTGAAAATCACTCACACCAAGACCAGACAGAGAGGCCACTGAGTAACCATGGGTCCGGACACTCACAGCCATAGGAATGTCTTTGGTCCAAAGCTCTGTGTGGGTATACCCTGTGGACACCAGGTTTGGGAACAAACTGTGAACTCTATTGATCCTGACTTGTGCTTTGACTTCCCAGCTTGATCTTCGACCTGCCTCATCACCTTTGCTTGATGTTCTAGGGTGCCACCAGGCATGACCTGTTCCCTGGCTGGGTGTAATTGAATGGTCTCTGGCTTGAGAGGTCCCTGTCCTGCTGGTCTCCCTGGGGATCCCCCCACCATGCCTGGTGCCTGGCCCCAAGGAGTCACCTACCCCGTGCCCTCAGGAGCAGAGAGCAGACAAAGCATCGTAGTTCACAGGGCGCAGTTGTTTACTTACCTCTCTGCCTGTGGGTCACTAGCATCACGTGGCCATACTTGCCCCTGCCCAGCTCCCGAATAACCTCATAGTGCTCAGTCACCTCTGCGCGCACCAGGCTCTGAGCGGTGATCTCCAGGAGCTCATGCATCATGGTTGGCACCGCTGCCCCTGATACTGCTGCGGTTGCAGCTGAGCTCTCGGCCATTGCTGAGCGCTGCAGAAACACCACAGCCAGAGTCAGGAACATCACAACATGAACGGAGAAAGCCAGATCGGACACGCAACACAAACCACGCCTTGGCAGGGGATATTTCTGACACTTGGAGCCTGAGCACTCTTGCAGCTGAGCTGGAGTTGAACTTTGTACTCTCATACAGCACACCTCTGGGCAAAGACCCTCACCCACATAAAAGGTCCCTGTACTGAAGGGAAGCTCTTTCAGCCCTCCGATCCTTCTGTCTAATGTTAGGCAACAGGCAGAGCATTAACTGAGTCTCAGATTATCAAGTGTGGCCCAGTTACCCCTCTAGTTTTCCTTAGCCTACTGCAGCAAAACTTTGTCTCTCTACATAGAAACCCACCCCTACTGCTTAGTGAAATGAAAGTCCTTGAGGTAGGAGCACAGACATACCTGCCTCTTAAGCAAAGATACAGCTAGCACAGGACAAAAAAGGGATTACTAGTCAGAGGCAGAGTGCTCCAAGGAAGCCAAAGGAAGGTCAGTACCTCCCATACCTGTTGACATTTTTGACTTGAAGTCACTCATCTGTGCAGCCCCAAAACTTTGGCAGGAAGTAAGCTTGGACATCAGTGCAGTTTTGAGCTACCACCAGCTGCTTCAGACCCACTTCAGAGAAATACTTTTTGAGTCCCCCCAGCCAGCTGCAAGGCAGCATCTTAAGGACCCTGTGGCAGCACTCTCTCCCTGTCTCCCTTCCTGAGCTCTGAACACAGGCACCTTGGGCCTGGGAGTTCCTCCTGGTTTTGGAGCAAGGTCACAGAACCAGAGTTACAGCATGGTCAAGGACAGAAGGTACTTCTGAAGATCATCTAGTGCAAACTCCTGCTCAGTGGACAATTAAGCAGAGCAGGTTGCCCAGGACTGTGTCTAGTCCAGTTTTAAATATCTACAAGGATGAAGACTCCACAACTGCTGTGGGTAACCTGTTTCAGTGTTCAATCACCTTTATGGTTAAAAATTTTTTTCTTATGCTTAAATAGAAATTCTGTTTCAGGCCCACAGTTTCTTGTCCTGTCACTCAGTATCACCTGATACTGATACACCTGCTGTTTTTTTCTTCAGGTATTCATTTGCATGGACAAGATGATCCTCTCAAGTCTTCTCCTCTCTTAGCCTCTCCTCCTCTGAGCGATGCTCCAGTATTTTAACTGTCTTCATTGGCTGGATTTGTTCCAGTATGTCTCTTCTGCTGAGAAGCCCCACAGCTACTACATCCAGTCATTCTTAAGAATACAGAAATTTAGAAAAAGAATTAAGTAAATGTAGGAAATCTAGAAAAGAGCTGGATTTGTACAGGAGACCGGGACTACTTGTCAAAAAGTTCCCCTTCCCTTCCTGTCTCTCCTAGACTGCATTACTAAGCCTTATCCATTTCAGAAGTACCAAGTAAATGGCCCTATTTTTCTGAAGAGGCTTTGGCTTGGTGTGTGAGCCAACAGCAGTCCAAGTTAGTACGGTCTGTAGGGAGTACAACAATGAACAAGTGCCTGCATGGCAGGGGATGAAGGCTGGGCAGAATTCACAGGGAAAGACAGTCTGGAAAATATTTTAGAGATTTTGCTTTGATGTCCTCCTGTTGGCTGCCCAGCCAACATGGCTTATGGAAATCCACACAGCAAGGGCCTCACAGAGCCTGCAAATGGACCCACTCTGCTAATAACAGACTGGGTTTGTTATTAGCAGAGTGGGTCTGCTAATACTGGCAAACTGGCATTTCTTATTTGGGTGTTACATAGAGAAAAAAATAGGTGGAATATAAAGAAAATACTTAAAATGTAATAGACCCGGGAAAGGCATAGACCTCCTTTTGACATTAGATAGGCTAAAGCCAATGAAATAGGTGGTGGAACAACAGCAGGGATGTCACGTGCAGAACACATTAGGTTTATATTTGTGAAAAAAATATCAAAAGATATTTTCTGTGAGACAGTGTTTCTCCTATCAAATTCACAGTTATATACAAGTTCTAGTCAGTAAATGGTTCATGATCTTCTCAGATAACTTCTCAAACTTGAGTTAGATAAAATTTCTCCCATTACATGCTGGCCACCTGTTGGTGTTATCTAGCCCAAAGGTTAGAATCTTCTCATTGCATCCACTGTAAGTATTATTCAATAGTTATATACTTTTCAAATACCTATTAATGAATATGTTTTTATTTACATTCAATTATTTATAACATGATTCATCTATTTCATATGATTCATTACGTCTCTTCTATCTACTATGTGAAAACTTGCTTTCATGAATGGGAAGATATGCTTTCCTATATATTCTTATTTCTGTCTTCAGCTTTTGGAGTCAAAACATTTCAGTCCATAAGCTTTGTCAATTAAA
>NW_020955442.1:430532-438833 GCF_003031625.1 Empidonax traillii
TTTACATTCAATTATTTATAACATGATTCATCTATTTCATATGATTCATTACGTCTCTTCTATCTACTATGTGAAAACTTGCTTTCATGAATGGGAAGATATGCTTTCCTATATATTCTTATTTCTGTCTTCAGCTTTTGGAGTCAAAACATTTCAGTCCATAAGCTTTGTCAATTAAAAAAAAAAAAATCTGTAAAACTCTTGTGTCCTACTCCACAATTCAAGTAAACTGCAATATAGTTGTCACAGATCCATACCTCCATTCTTTGCCCCTCTGGCATGGGAGGGCAAATGGTCTGGGTATGGAGTAGAGCCTTAGTGGAACAGCCAGCTTGGAAAAACAGATCAGCCATATAATATGTGGGTAGAGTTTCTTGAGGGCCTGTGACCTGCATGTCTGATCAGGGCTCCATATAAATGAAGCCCCAGCTGCAGTCACCCCAGAACAGTTTGCAGTCTTTGGTCCTTGCTGCCCTTGAAGACATTAATTACAAGACACAGTCCATACTTGAGGAAATAACCACAGCTGTCAGGTCCTTTTCTGAGATGCCATTGCCATTAGCTAGGAAGATAAGTGAGGGCCAAATATGGACCACAACTGATTAGAGTGTGCCTGGGTGCTCTGCACCTACCTCTGATACCTTCTGAAGTATCCTTTGCAGAGTGACAAGCACTGAGGAGGAGATCACCAGGGCTCTGGCCAGGATGCATGCACCATTTGGCTCTGCTGTATTGAAAGCAGCAGGCAAAGCCCTATTCAAAACTTTTCTTTCCTCCCCTATCCTTTTTGTGTTTCATCCCTGCTAGAGGTCCTGTTTCCAGGCTGTTGACTGTGAGAAACTCTAATTCCTCAAAAGAATCTCTAATTACAGCAGCAAAAAACTCATATCCTTTACACCATCTTGAGATGGTTCTGAGACACCTGAGAAGCTGAGGATGAGCCTATGGAGATACAGTGTCTTGGTCTAAATAATGCTATTCTGGTTCTTCAACCCAAATTATTAATATACTTAGTGCAGAAAAACACTTCATACATGTCGACAGCCAAAACCAGTGTAATCTCTGTATAACAGAGAAAGAGCTATGATGACAATCACAGAGGTATTTAGGATGGAAGAGACCTCTTGAGATCACCTGATCTGACTTCCCTGATAAAGCATCAGCAACTGAAGCAAATTGCCTAGGAAGATGTTCAGCCAGGTTTTCACTATCTCCACAGATGGAGACTCCTGTCGGTGATCACTACTAGGAGGAGTGGCTCACTTTTCTTCATTCCCTTTCATTAGGTATTTATATACACCAATAAGATCCCCTCTGAGCATTCTGTTTTTCAAGCTGAAGAGTTTCAGCTGTTTCAGCCTCTCATATCAAAGATGCTCTCATAAAAATGGCCTTCAGCATATGGCATGTCGGGTCTGCTTTCTTGTGTGCCCTTTTACAGAGCTTTAACCCAATCCAAATGACAAACAGCATTTGGGGCATCTCTTACAAAAAGTCATTCAAGCTTGATCCAAAGGCAATTGGTCAATTATAAATGCTAGTGTGAACATTATTGCTGTTACATATTTATATGAGAGCCTAATCTGAATTTATCTAGCCAGCTGCTGAAGTTTCTCAGATAGAAAAAAGAAGTTTTTAATACCTGTTAAATTTTTTTGGACTCTTGTAGGATTTATATGCACTGTGATCAGAGGTACGACCACCTATGAGAACATATTTTCAATTAATTAGGTTGAGTGAAACTATCAGAGCACAGATTGAAACTCAGGCTATGTATTTAACCAACAGCTTACTTAGGCTTCACAAACCATCTGGCACACTGTGTTTCTGCAATGCCACATCAGTTAGTTTAAAAACAGGTAAGATGCTTCCAGAAAATGTGGTCACGTTTTGTATTAAGAATGATAACCTCTATGATCAAGACACCTCTCAGTCTCCTTATTGGTTCAGTGCCTTCAGTACCTTCAAATAACCTTCTGTCTAATTGTCAAACCAAGCTCTCAGATTGTTCAGCTCTCAGATCTGTTTTATGGTTCTTCTCTAAAGCCTCACAATTTTTTCCACCCTCCACCCCCTTGCCATGTTAAAACCCTGACTGTCTCAGGGGAAATGCCTCCTGTCACACATTCAGCTAGAATTACCCTCTGCCTTATGCTGCACATGCACACACACATGTTTGTTTTAAACAACCAAAGAAGTCAGGATTTTAGTCTGGCACTGGTTGGGTGACAGAAAAAAAAAATAATCAGACACATCTAGGTTCTTCATGCTGCTTAATGGGTGCTAGGTAAAACCAGAAATGTAGATCTGGTATAGTCTCACTTCCTTTCCAGGCCTTAAGACACTGAGTGATCGTGAAGAGACTGGCCATTATTATATTAGAAATAATCTATGATGATATAGATACACATCTTAACAATCGAGATACAAGTCTGAGAGGATAACAGTACAAGGGTTACTGATGTTGCAGATTCCACTTTTGCATTCACTCTGCTGAAGAGAATGCCCAGAAAGCAACAGATGAAGGAAGCATCTGCAGGGAGAGGCAAACTAGCATTTTCCAGATGTTAAATTAAGAATATAAGCTTCACTGTAAACAAAACAAACAGAAAAAAAATAGATACAGCTGTTCAGCTCTACGTAGACTAAGACAGAAAGAAGAGATCTGTTCTGAGATGATATACCTCTTACAGTGAACTCCAGTTTCTGCAGAGGTTCCTTCATACAAATGCCATGAGACAGTCTGAAATTTAATCTCTGAAAATCAGCTGAGTTAGGAAAGCTGTATTTCTGAGGAGCTGGCCACCTGCTAACAGCTTTTGCACTTCAATTAAGAATATCACACACCAGTGGAATTTGTATTTTTATTATAAATTTATTTTCTCCTTTTGCTCTGCTTTGTATTCTTCTTTATCTACTTTTTAATGATGCTTCTTGAAACGTTAAAAATATACTGATGTGAAGAAAGCCTGGGTAACTTTCCTGGAGGCCAGCCAACAGGTCAACAAAAAACCAGCTACTGGATGTTTTCTATCTTTTTCATGACATCAGTGAGCCCACAGTTCAGCAAGCTAGCACTGGTGTCCCCAGTTTGACAGAAAAAGGACCAGAGAAGAACCATGAGAATGATAACAGGGCTGGAAATTACTGGGAAACTTCCACGGGAGTAATCTTTATAGCTTTTCGAATAGATAGTGAAGAAGTTACTCTATCAACTGTATGTACCTTTCTGGGTACTAAAGTTTCACTAAAAAGGGCTCTCCCAATTAGGTAAAAGCATTATAATAAAGCCAATAGATGAAGCTGACATGAGACCATTTCAGACCTCGACTGCAGTGTAGATTTTGTGAAAAAGGATATTTACCCCTAAAAATCTCATCAAACAGTATGGAAGAATATCCTTCCATCTCTGGAACTTTTAGCTCACTTTTTTTCCCGGTAAGTCCACTCTAGTGAAAACTACGTTTAATACAGCAAGCGATCAGAACAGATTACTGCACTGTTTGCTTCTGGCCTTGTTGCTGGTAGATTTATGAGCTTCTAAAACTGGTCAGCAAACCAGTACTTAATCTCACTGTGGAGAACTGCATGACTGTCCCCATAGCAGAGCTGTGTATTGATCTTCTAGGGGAGAAACACCCAGCAGACTCCCGGACAGTCCCTTATGCCTCTCCCCAGCAAGCAGCACACCGCAGTCTCTGCACAGCCGCCTCCTCGGACAGAAATCAGCAGCAATATCACTGGGACCAAGCCACATCACACTCTCCTCCCAGCCCTCTAGCCAGTACTGTGTCACCATCCCACTCGACACAACAAGACCCAAAGCAACCTTTCAGGGCAAAGCCATCAGCGAGCTCACCATAAAACCCGATGTGCGAACTGCGTGCACTCTGCATTGTGCCGGCATGCTATGACCAAGTCTCCAAAACTAGTTTGTGAGGGGTGGGTGCCCTTTTAGAAGCCTGTCCAGTCCCCTTCATCCTACCACAGCTTAACTTCTCTTCCTGTACTGCTTTCCAGCCCGTACTAAGCCTCTCACCTACTCCAGCAGCGCAGGACAGCCAGCCGGCCGTGGACTGCCTCTCTTCCCTCGCTGCAGCCTGCGGGTTGGATTCAGTGTGCGCCGAGCAGCCGGAGGGGCTGCCAGGCGTTACAGGGCTGAGCGTGACGCTCCGCCCCTTCCCCATACAGGTCCTGGGGGCACACTGCCTCTGCTGAAGGTGACCTCTGGCAGGGGAGAAAAGAGCGGGATTGGGGAGGAGGAAGGGCACTATCCATCTACCCTCTTTATGGAGGTGGACGTGTTTCAGGGGTCGGGGTGAGGTTGTTTCTGCTCCAGGCATACCATCATAAGCCCCCAGGGACCCTTTGACAGGCCCACCCTCTTCAGCCCTTCACTCCAGCTTGGGCTCTTGTTACAGCTGAGGGAGCAAAGCAGCTCCCTGGGCCGGTGCACGGTCCTTGCTCTGGGGCTGTGCCAGGTAAGACTCCGTTCCGGATGGCAGGGCTCAGAATGACTGTGGGCTGCCAGTGCTTGCCCTTCACTACCAAAAACACTCACACTGTCATTGAGCATCAGAGAGCAGGCACAAGCCATGACCGGTTCAAGGACTCTTCATGGTCCCCAGAGGGTCAGGGTCTCACACACACCAGTAGTACCAGTACAGAGCTGAAATTATTAATGGTGACTACAATGACTTGCAAGCTTTTCACCTTTTCTCAGTACTTCTGCTCAGACTATACTCCTGTGCCAAGGTCCTCTTTCTTCCGTTTGAGTATAGAGTTGAAAGCAGCTCCTAGCTGCACAGAAACCATGAAGGTCCTAGGACTTGGCTCTTAAGCATTGCTTTTTATCTCTTGAGGAAATGGATCAGATTGTGTCTCTGAAGCAGTGATGCATGCAGCCATGACATAGGTGTGTCACAGCACGGGCCTTCTTCCCTAAAGCCAGGGCCATGCAGGGGACGTGTAGTGTTTGGCCTCTGTGCTCCCTCTGGGGGCGCAGAGTTGTGAGGAACGCTGGGAGAGGTGAAAGAGTCTAACAGAAGAGAGCAGAGCAGCCCCCATAAACATGAGTATTCTGGGTCTCTAGCACAAGACTGAACTTTCTCACCTGATCTCTGAAGGGAGGGTAATTGTGCCAGGGGCTTGTCACTCAGAGGTGGGGAGTGAAATTGTGTTGCTGATGATGTTAAGGTCTTATGCCATTCAAGGCTGCCCATTCATCCCCATTCTTGAAGGATGCTCCACTGACTGGGAAAGGCCTTCAGTGTGCAAAGTCCTTACAGGCAGGAACATTACAGCTTGGGGTGGTGTGGATGTACAGAAGAAGCCTGTCCAATATCCAAGAACTCAGCACTGGGATAAATGGTGTAGTGTAATCACTGCTCTCCATGAATATGGACCCTGTATTATCTAGTCTTCTGGTGGACAGAAAGTTTGAGGCTGTTGCCTGAGAAGTGTCCCTGGGGACTTGCTTTAAGTTACGGTTACAAGGCAACACTGGGAAGGGTGCCCTGGTTCCCTGATACCTCCAGTCCCTATCTCCTTCTCTCCAGTCACTATCTTAAACCTGCTTCCAGATCTAGCAACAATATACAGTTGTCTTCATGATTTTCCAGTTAAACTTTTAACAGACAGATCTCCTATTGAGATTGGGACCTGCTGAGGGGTTTGGTTTAGAGAAGAGACCTCTTTCACAGCCTTACCTGCAGTGTACCGAGGAGTAGCAATTTCTCTGAGGGCTTGTTTTCGATCTGCCATTCATCTGACACTACATCTGCAGGGCTTGTCCAGCATTCCTCATGAACAGGGAATATGTCACGTACTGCGTATCACATGCGTGTGTGAGAATCCCTGCTCTCTACTCCCTGAGCACTGGGCACAGGGCAGCTGTTGGAGGTCCTAGGGTCTGCTGCACTACTAATGAAGTCTGCATTGCTGCACTTCTGGGCCTCCGTAATTTGACACCTACGCTTACCTCACCCATGCTGCACACATGTTACCCTGCTGGCAAGCAAAATCTTGGTCAAAGTCAACGCTGACAGAATGTGGAAATATGATGTAACCAAATTGCCTTAGTCTCTTGGAAAGATGGTCTGAGTCTGCGGACCTGATGACACACTGTCTCCAGCCACGCAGATCAGTTTGTCTTCAGCACCATAAGCAGACCCACAACAGATCTCGCAGTAAAACAAGGTCAGTTGAGGATCTGTACACATCCTTCATGCAAACTATGTAGGCAACCATTGGGGGTGAAGAGAAGAGGAAAAGTGGAAGAGAGGAGGAATTACAAGTGGGAATTAATAGCGCTTCTGTTCACTTTTGTCTGCTGCAAAGACTCATTGCAGATGCATGTTGATGCTTCGTGGCACACACAGGCATTGGGAGTGGCCTGTGATATGTCACAACAAATACTGTGTGAAAATGCATCCTTTTCCTCCTTTGAATTATTGTTGGTTTAGCATGATGAATATCCTGTATCTTTCAAGCTTGGCTCAGAACAGGCAATGCACAGAAGAATAAAATGTGGACATTTCCAAGAGCCAGACATGGCATCCAGTGTCACAAAGTCATAGCAGTGACAACTGCATGAGGAACAGCTGGACTAAAGTAGCTACAGTGAAGGGACCTTGTCAAGAAGGACTCTCCCTTTAGTTCTTCTTTCTCTTCCCTTATCCCTCTTCCTTGTCATACACACGGCAGCCCATTTAACTCCCATCAGAATAGCAGCAGTTCTTCAAGAACATACCATACACAACTCCAAAGTATCAGGGTCAATCTCCTATTAATGAGTGCTCAGAAGTCAAATGATGACAGATCTTTGGTTGCAAATGGAACACTGCCCCTTCAGAGTGAAATCCATCAAACCCCAGCAAGTACGCTAAGAACCACTGACGGAACTGACTGTTCCAACATAGTTTCATCAGGACACGCAGTTTCTCAAGTGCTGACCTTAGAGCAAACCCTTCTTCACAATATCCCTGCCTAATGACTGGTGATTTCCATGGGAGTCGTGTGAAGAGGTCTGTACTCCTATTTCAGACTTATCCAAATGCACATGGCTCTTTAGTTCCCATTCTGTACTGTCAGAGGCACCAACATCGAGGGTGATAGAAGATTTAACGCCATTTGAATCCAAAAGAGCACTCTTCTGTAGTATGGAGACTTATCAGCAGCGGTATGTGTGAGACAAAGCTGATGAAATATGAATATCAAGCTCCTTTATGAGGACCTAAACTGGCACTGCTCTTTTAATATTGTAGTCTATGGCAATACTCAGTTTGTCTATATATTTTCAAACTTACCACAAGCATTTACACAGAACATCACTGATAGCAGCTTTTCAGAGCACTCATGATCTCTTCGCCTCCAGCACTAATTTTTTTCCCAGCCTCTCTCAGAAACAGTCTTTTACCTGATGCTGGGGTGGGAATTGCTCTTTGACTTTCCCCATTGCCTTTCTACTTCTTTTGTTAATAATTCTGTGAGCTGCCGACACTTTTCTGCCCCCCAGCCTCAGCAGGCAGGCTAGCAAGCCAATCTTCAGGATACTACAAGGTATGGGCTGACTCCTGGAAGAAGAGCTGGGGCCCTGAGCTCTGCTCAGCACAGGCAGGGTGCTCAGAGGAGTCCACCAGCTGCACAGACCATTTGTGCTCTGAGGTCATTCAGCGCTACCCCATCACTGAGGAATCTGCTGGCTGCCTTCCTGACAGTGCCGTACAGTGCTGAACCTTGCTTTCCAGCTCAGTCATGCTGAGCCCAGGCCCTGCTCCCCAGAAGTGCTTCTCAGCCATGTTCCCCATCTTGGGCAAAGCCTCTCACACCTGAAACCTCTAGTCACTCACTGACCAATGTATCTGCTTCAAAACACTCTGCTCAGTCCCACTTTGACTCCTCCCTTCACATTGATATTAGGTGCATTGGCTGCTGAACGATTGCAAGAAGCAGTGTTAATCCAGTGGCATCCATGAGCACAGATCCCAATGCCTCAGAGCAGAGCAAGTGACAGGACACCTGGGAAAGGTTTAAAGCTGCACACTGGGCATTAAGAAGCACTTCTTTACCAAAATGGTGGTCAACAATTGAAACAAGCTCATAGAGAAGTGGTCAGTGCTTCAAGCCTGTCAGTGTTTAAGAAGCGTTTGGACAGTTACCTTAATAACCTTTGGTCAGCCCTGAAGTGGTTGGGCAGCTGGATTGGATGATCCTTGTAGGTCTTTTCAAATTGTAATTCTCTCTTCTCTTCTCTCTCTTCTCTTCTCTTCTCTTCTCTTCTCTTCTCTTCTCTTCTCTTCT
>NW_020955442.1:439800-443769 GCF_003031625.1 Empidonax traillii
CTCTTCTCTTCTCTTTTCTCTTCTCTTTTCTCTCTTCTTATTCTTCTCTGCCCTGAGAAGTGTGCTGTGCTCCCTACCTTTTGCTTCTTGTTCTTTACTCAGCTTTCATTGCATAAAAGGACGTTTTGTCCAACCCTTTAGTAACTTAGTTCCTTTAGAACTTATGGTGAGGAATTTGTCAATGGCTTTTTGGAAGTCCAGATATATTAGGTCTGGGTCCTTATGGAGTCTCCCTCACTGGAGATATTCAAGAACCATCTGGATGCAATCCTGTACAACGTGCTCTGGGATGACTCTGTTTGAGCAGTGAGGTTGGACAAGATGGCCCACTGTGGTCCCTTCCAACCTTACCCATTCTGTGATTTTGTGATTCCCTCTCGTGTGCTTATTAAGACCCTCAAAGAAACCAACATGGCAGTGATGCAGGATTTCCCTTTAGAGAAGCCACACAGACTTTCTCGCCAGACTGTTTTTCCCATACTCATCAGCCTAACTCTTTATAATAGACACCTCTCTCTTACTATGGATGGAAGTCAGACCCACCAATTATTTTTTATAGTGTAGAGGATACACTAGCAATCCATCAGTGCTCAGGCACAGAGATATTAATGACAGACTGGTTATATAGTCTGGCCGGCAGTTCACAGTTTCACATTTGAATTCCTTCAGGACTTTAAGGCAAATGTCATGCAGTCCTAGTGACTTATTAACATTCAAAGTATCTGCCTGGTCTTCCTTTCAGCTAAACTGTTACGTCTGACAAATCTACTGCAAATATGGCATCAGGAGTGAAAATCTTCCCAGCAAACATAGCAGTACTCTGCTGGAAGGTAGAATAAGCACTTGCATGCTTATCTGCATGTAACTGTGTGTATGTGTTCCAGGCAGACATAAAAGAAAGGAGCTTTAAGGCTTCCTTAACTCCCAGGGATAAAGATTTAAAATGTGACGTCTTGGCAAATTCACATCCCGAGTTGAATTCTTTTGTCACTTTCCCAGGAGCATGGCTGCTGGTATGTCTGTTGCTACATCTGCAAGGTGATATTATTGAGGGAAGAGGTAAGAAATCAAGACTGGTCTGTAAAAATATGATACATGGAAACTGGACACAAGTGACACTAAGGGGTGATAATAAACTAAGGAAAATGCACTAGTCATATAGATTCATTTAGTTGCTTTGGAATTCAGTTCCATAGAAGTGATCTGTTACACCTAAGACATTCAAGACTTCATTTTTTTCAACTCAGAACCTTCCAGAGCCTGAGCTTCAGCTTTCCTTGCCGCTATGGTCCAATGATCAGTCTCCAATATGAGATGACACTAAGTGAACACCTAGATACGTGGGTGGCTGGGGACCTGGGACAAAAAAGAATAGCAGGTAGACATGCAGATATGAAGGCATAATCAAAAAGGACAGAAAAATCTCCTTAACCTGATGAGATGCCATTGGATGGACATGTGTGACAGGGACTGGGATTTCAGCTTCAACACTCCTGCAACCATGATTCTTCTCCACAGAAAAAAAGGAGGCAAATTTTTTCAAAATTTGAAGCAGTGAGGCAGGCAGGGGAGCAGTGCAGTGTCCTCAGGCTTTCTAAAACCTCAGATGTCAGTAATTTCTGGAGGAACACAGAGCACCCGAAGTGACTGCATATCATTGACCAACCACCTAGTCTCCTGGTATACTGCTGCTCTCTACCATTGTGCACATTTAGATCAGTACCAGCTCACTTCTGCTGAAAACCCTGACACCACGGATGAGCTAGCTGAGATCATAGGCTTGCATTACAGGAAGCTGATCTTCCTATGTGTACATATCTATATAATTTCACTTTAGTCATCACTATCAGCATCAGTGTTCTCCTCAGATGAAATTCAAAGTGTTTTTCTTTGCAGCCCCTGAACCAGACTTGTGACCATGGCCAGCTTGTCAGTGATAAACCAGGACATTACGTGGATTATTTTTTCCACTAGGAAAGATGCAGATCAAAGCCTCTTCCATAATAGCCATTTAAACTCTTTAAAAACTAACTGCTTCTTGGGATCCCTGCACTATATTCTGCTGTTCTTTCAGAGGAGGAAATGGCCAGGGTATTTATGATCATCTGGCTGGAGCATGAGTGCGGTGCTGGTGTAATGTTGTCCAGTGGCTCTCTGCCACAACTTGGAAAGCTGAATGCTCTCCAGCTAATGCATCATTTTATTTCGGTGATCTCACATTTAAAGCATCATTTCCTTAGTCTTAGGCTCTCCCATGGGGTCAGTAAATTCTATATTCAAAGACGATTTTAATTCCTTGCTGAGTGACAAGCTGGAATGTCAATTTGAGCTCTAATCCCTCTCTTGAGTGGTGAATGAAGCATCTTGTCATTAGTACATCGGACAGATGCAATCAGAGATATCATGGGAATAGCAAACACCAGCAATCTGAGCCAGCTGGAAAGCAATAAGGCTTGGGATGATACCCTCTCCAACCCATTGGCCTGCAGGGGTCTGCTGAGCCCTCCCCACCTCCCTCTTACTAGTATAGCATGAACCAGTACAAACACCTTTCTTTTCCTTTCTCTACCAGATCTTTTCCTGCCTTCAGACTCACCATTCCCCAGTTTCAATGGGTGAAAGAAATAATATTCAAAACTTGTTCAACTTTATCATTCCTGGTTTACATCCTTCTGCTTTGAATTGCTTTCTCACTCCTTGACTTTCTATCGAAACATCCTGATATGTTTCTCTTCAGCACCCTTTGCATTTACCACTTGGCATCAGCCCAGCAGAATAAGTACATTTGGGGAGGCAGCAAAGCTAGGACTTAGCAAGGGAAGGGGGTGGGTGAGAAAAATCCCAGATGGCCATTTTTCCCCAAGAACTTTTGTCTTACTGAGGATTAACTTCCACCATCTCACCAATTTTGCTACTTCCCCCTGTTATCTTGGGTTGAGCAGTTCCTGGGAATTTAGTGTTATACTTTGGCATGCAATCTACAAATCACCCAGCAACAGCCATGAAGCAACACAAGGCCACCTGTCTCCTACAGTGCCACTGCTCACAGTGTGATGGAGAAAGCCTTAGTGACAGCAAGAAATGCTTGTCTCCTCAAATCTCTTGGGCACCTGGAAATAGAAATGTCCCCTGCCTTGCCTCCAGTGCTGATTCACTGCCTCTCCTTTGAAGCAGATCTCCCTTTATGTCTCTCCACAGAGGGGTTCTACCTCCACTTAGTACTGCTGACTTTTTGCTCCTCTCCAAACAAAGCACTTCTGCTAACATTATCTAATGTTTACTCAGGGCTAATTCCTGGCCCATTAAATCAGGGAGATGGAGCAGAGGCATGAGGTATCTGTGACTTTCAGGAAACACTGCCGGTGTCTATTCTCACCCAAATACCCCATGTCTACATGCCCTGCCTTACCATCCCTCCTTTTCACTTTTCTTTATTCTTTTCTATATCACCTTTCACTTGGCTATGTGTTGTTTCAGCTCACTGTCCTCACAGAGAAGCTACACTTATTCAACAGATCCTTGGCAAACAAAGAAAACCTGCACAGGGAGGATGAACATGGCCTATTGAAGGTGGTCTTCAAAGGTCAGTCCCAGCTCTCTTTTTCTCTTGTTCACAGTGTCACTTTTTCTTCTCATTGAGGTTCTTGAACATTCTACTTTCCCCACAGCTCACTGATTTTCAGCAGCTAATATCACTCTCTGCTCTCTTCTGTGCCCATCTCCCACACCTTCCCTTTCATAGCTGTTACTCCCTCTTCATTCCACCAGGTAACTCTTCACTCTTCACCTGTTCCAGTTTTATCACACTCCTTCTGCTTCCTTCTTCCCTGTCCTACCAGAAAGACCCTAAAACCCTATTCACTATTCTCTGCTGCTCTGCCTGTAGTCACTTGCCACAGGTAGCTGCTTGCAGACATTTAATCTGAAAAAAGAGAGAAATGTGTAAGTTGTTGTGCAGGTCTGTGTCTC